>NC_139345.1:36498197-36788197 GCF_055883805.1 Amblyomma maculatum | reverse complement strand
TACCGCGGCGTTTGTCATACCATGTTCGTTTGTAAAAATGGTTGTCATACCATGTTCATAATATATTCATACTTCATCACCCCAAAAAGATAAAATCTCGATCTGACGTTAGAATTGTCTTCTCGGCCCCCGTGAAACTTGGCAGACTGCGCAGGATTAACTGTCCGATTAGACTGGATAGCGCCAAATGCATGATTAGACATCAGAATAAGTTTGTTGATTGCAACGTAGGAGCGGTATATTCGGTACCCTTGTCGTGTGGCAAGTGTTACATCGGCCAAACTGGTCGATGCCTAAACGAACGTCTGGCAGAACACTGCCGCAAGGTGCTGCAAGGAGTAGAAAGACATATATGGCAGAACATTGCCGGTCATGCGAAGGGTGCAGTCTTGTGTTTAATAAATGCCGGATTATCGATTCACACAAAGATCAGCTGACCCGGGAGATTGTTGAGGCCAGGGAAGCTCTTAGATGTGGCCAGTCATGTATGACTACCCGTCATTAGCCTTAATCGATAAGGAACTGAACTTTTTGGATGGGGGCATTGAGTACGACAGAGTCGAAGTTGGGAAGCAGCACACGTGGCACTGGAGATATCAAATGGTTTTGTCATTCGTTATCTACTCATACTTTTGTGGAAGCATAGACATACGTACGTACGTACGTACGTACATACATACATACATACATACATACATACATACATACATACATACATACATACATACATACATACATACATACATACATACATACATACATACATACATACATACATACATACATACATACATACATACATACATACATACATACATACATACATACATACATACATACATACATACATACATACATACATACATACATACATACATACATACATACATACATACATACATACATACATACATACATACATACATACATCATACTTTTTACTTGGATAATCACAGAAATGAGTAATGTAATCAGCTTAGGGGAAAGATAATTAAACACAAATTAGAAGAAAAAACAACGTACTATATATATATATATAGTACGTTGTTTTTTCTTCTAATTCTTCTAATTTTCTTCTATATATATATATATATTGTTACGACGTTTATTTACACAGATGGTAGGATACGCTGGAGATTAGCACACTACAGCGGACAGACCCAGCTTCCTCGTCCTCTTCTCCTTATTCCGCCACACCTCATCTTCCTTCAATAAGGACCGCGGGAAGTGCGTGACACTGCCCCCTTCGCAGAAGATGCCCGCCGGGCGAGTCAAGGTTCGTCACGTTGATAGAAGGGCTTCATGCGGGCCACGTGGACTACTTGAGTCTTCCGAGAACGACGTCCTTGGGTGGTCACGTGAGAGACTACAAAGTTTACTGCGCTGAGGCGTTCCAATACAACGAAAGGGCCAGTATAGTGGTGCAACAGTTTCTGGCACAAGCCACGCTTACGCAACGGCGTCCAAAGCCACACCAAGTCACCAGGGACATAATTAACATCTTGATGCCGCTTGTCGTAGCGTTGCTTGTAGCGTTCCTGGGAGGCTAGAGTGCGCAGTCTAGCGAGTCGACGAGCTTCTTCAGCCAAAGAGAGAGTTTGCGCTAGTGAAGTTTCAGCAGGGAGTGAGAAAGGCAGAAACGTGTCCAAAGTGCTTCGTGGAGGCCGTGCATAGAGAAGAAAAAACGGACTGTAGCCTGTCGTTTCGTGCTTAGCAGTGTTAAATGCATATGTTATAAACGGAAGGACTTCATCCCAGTTTTTGTGGCGGGAGTCGACATACATTGCGAGCATGTTGCTAAGCGTCCGATTGGTGCGTTCGGTAAGACCGTTTGTTTGTGGGTGGTAAGGAGTTGAATGGCGAAAATGGGATGAGCAGAGGCGAAGAAGTTCTTCTACAACTTGTGCCGTAAACTGTCGGCCACGATCGCTTATTAACACACGAGGAGGCCCATGTCGAAGAATGATGGACCGTAGGAGGAACGCCGAGACATCAGAAGCAGTGGCTGACGGTATAGCAGCAGTTTCACAGTACCGCGTAAGATAGTCTACGCACACTATGACCCAGCGGTTTCCGTTGGAGGAACGGGGAAACGGTCCTAGAAGATCAATTCCCGCCTGTTCGAATGGGGTTCGTGGTGGCGTTATAGGCTGAAGATGACCCGGCGGTGAGCAAGTTGGGTGCTTGAAACGCTGGCACTGGAGGCAGCTGGCCACATAACGTTGAGTAGTTTGACGCATCTTCGGCCAATAAAAACGTTCCTTAGTCCTGTGCAATGTCCTTGCGAAACCCAAGTGTCCAGCTGTGGCATCGTCGTGCATTACCCGAAGAACCTGACACCTAAGACTTGTAGGAACTACCAGAAGAAGCCGCGCACCTACTGACGAGTAGTTCTTCCTGTATAGTACACCGTCACGAATGCAGAATGAGGTCGTAAGGTTCCGGGAACTTGCTGCCTCAAAAAGCGGCGCCAACTCGTTGTCGTGCCGCTGCGCAATCTTGAATTCACCATCAGGGAAACTTGTAGAGATAGCAGCTATATATTCATCCAAGACCTCATTGTCGCAATCAGTAGTTTCAAGTGGCAACCGTGACAAGCAGTCAGCATCACCGTGCTTACGACCACTCTTAAAAGACACAGTAAAATTGAATTCTTGAAGGCGCAAAGCCCACCGCGCAAGGCGTCCACAGGGGTCACGAAGGTTTACAAGCCAACATAAGGAATGATGGTCCGTCACAATTTTAAATGCACATCCATAAAGATATGACCTAAACCGTTGCACACCGAATACAACAGCTAAGCATTCCTGTTCAGTTACAGTGTAATTACGCTCAGCCTTGCTCAAAGAACGGCTTGCATACGCAACGACATGTTCATTGCCATTGTGGCGCTGTATGAGCACAGCACCAATTCCAACTGCGCTGGCGTCAGTGTGAAGTTCTGTTGGAGCTGGTGGACAAAAGTGGCGTAGTACTGGTCCTGATGTCAAAATAAACTTTAACTGACGAAAGGCGGAGTCACAATCGGCAGTCCACTTGAAAGGCACATCTTTTTGCAGAAGACAAGTAAGGGGATATGCTAGATCAGCAAACTTCGGAACAAAACGCCGAAAATAGGAGCAAAGCCCCAAAAAACTCCTGAGCTGTTTTAACGATTTCGGCGGTTTAAAACAAGTGACAGCTTCGATCTTTTTCGGATCAGGCCTGATTCCATCCTTGTCTATAAGATGTCCAAGTACCACAGTCTGGCGTTCTCCAAAACGACATTTCTTGGAATTGAGTACCAGACCAGCTTTCTCGATACACTCCAAGACAATCTCTAATCGACTGTTGTGTTCATGAAAAGTTGTCCCGAATATCACTACATCGTCCAAATAACACATACAAATGTGCCACTTCAGCCCGCGCAAAACTGTATCCATGAATCTTTCGAACGTGGCTGGAGCGTTACATAATCCAAACGGCATCACATTAAATTCATACAGCCCGTCTGGGGTGATGAATGCCGTCTTTTCTTTATCTTCCGGGTGCATGGGGATCTGCCAATAGCCTGATCGCAGGTCAAATGAGGAAAAATAGGAGGCGGAATGTAAGCAATCAATGGCGTCGTCAATACGTGGCAGGGGATACACGTCCTTCTTGGTAACAGTATTCAAACGTCGATAATCAACACAAAATCGCCATGTGCCATCTTTCTTTTTGACTAGAATCACAGGGGCAGCCCACGGACTAGACGATTCCTGAATGATGCCCTTATGCAGCATGTCACGAACTTGTTCTTCGATGGTTTGGCGCTCTGATGGGGATACACGATAAGGCTTCTGGCGGATTGGATCAGCAGTTCCTGTATTGATTCTACGCTGAGTACGGGACATGGGAATCCGTGGTGGCGAGTCCCGAGAGAAATCGAAAGCCGCAGTATGTTTCGCCAGAACTTCCACTAAACTGTGACGGTCACTTGTTGGCAGGGATTTGTTAATCATGGCAAGAAATTTTGTCTCATCTTCTTCTGAGCATGCGGTAGGCTGGGAATTGTCTGTGCTGATCACGGCCACTGATTTAAAAGTGTCTTCGTCAAAGTTGGCAAGTTTGAGACCACGTGGTAATACAACAGGTTCGTTAGAGCAGTTAGTCGTCCACAAAGAAGAATGGCCATTCATGACTGAGATGATGCAGCGGGGAATCAGAATACTTTTCTTCGCGCAGTTGAGGGTGAGTGGTTCAACCACAGCGTCGAACGCATCACTGGCACAGCTGGAACTAACAACTCGTATAAACTGTGCTGACATTGCAGGAATGACTATGTCTTCCGAAACCGAAAGCGTGCTAGGATGGGTCTGCGAATTTTCACGCAAAGCAGATTCAATTCGAGTGCTCACAGAAATGTCTCCATTGCGAAAGTCGAGAGTGGCCCCACATTGCTCCAGAAAATCGAGTCCAAGAATTACGTCATGCGTTGATCGAGTAAGTACTGCGAATTCAGTTCGGAATGTGTGGCCGGCGATAACAAGATTCACGGAACAGACTCCAAGTGGGTTAAGTGGTTCGCCACCAACACCACATAATGTTGTCGTACTATCCCAAGCAAACATAATTTTACGACCAAGGCAATTTTTAAAAGCGAGACTTATAATAGAAATAGTTGCACCTGTGTCCAACAACGCCATAGCACGTACACCGTCCACAAACACTTCAATTCGGTTCTTTAACATCGAAACGGGCAGAGGTATGGGTAAGCTAGAATCATTTGCGACCTCACCTCCATCGGCCGCACTCACTAGTTTCCCGGAGGTGGCGAACGTCGTCGGGGAGAAGGGGATTGTCGTAGGCGCCGAGATGGTGGTGTCAGGCTACGGTCAGAGGCCGGTGATTCGTTTCGGTTCAGCACCATTCTGCGTTCTTGACGGCTAGCTGTTGATCTGTACTCATTCCGGCCAGGTGTTCTTCTATATGAATCATCATTTTCAGCAGGAAGCCTTGTACGAGAGTTCACCCACTGTCGGCGATACTGCTGGTACGGACGACGGTTGCGGCAAAAGCGGGAAATGTGGCCGATCATCCCACAGGCATAACACACTGGCGGCTCACGTTCATTCGATGAGTAAGGTTCGTCGTCGCTTGTATTAAACGTTTCATGCTCTGGATGTGGTCGACGAGGAGGACGAGAGTGCTCGCTGTTGTAGGCGTTGATGTTGGGAGGCTGGGTGTTCGGGCGATGAGCAGAAGAGCATCGGGTGTCCGAAGGAGACGTAGCAGAGGGATCATAACAGGTAGAAGATGGCCGGTCAGACGAAGAGGTGCTCCTGTAGACGGGTGTGACGTGGCCCCCAATACCTTGATGCCTCCGAAGCTCTTCGCGGACGATCTGGCGAATTGCATCTGCCAGGCTTGTCGTTTCAAGCACATCCACACTAGCGACAGTTGTCACATTAGGCAGCCGACCAAACTTCGGAATGATACGGCGTCGCTTCAAAGATTCAAACGTGCGGCAGTGTCGTCTTACATCAGCGGTGGTATTCAAATCGTCCTTGCAGATAAGAAAGTTGTACACGTCTTGCGCTATTCCTTTCAGGAGATGACCCACTCTGCCTTCCTCAGTCATCCGAAGATCAACTATTCTGCACAGCTTGAGGACTTCTTCTATGTAAGTTGTGCAGGTCTCCCCCGGTACTTGCGCTCGTTGAGCCAGAGTCTGTTCGGCGCTTTTTTTTCGAGCATCGGCATCACCAAATCCCGCTCTCATTTCTTCCATGAAGCAATCCCAGGTGGTAAGAGATGCTTCATGATTGTCAAACCATGTTAGCGCAGTTTCTTCAAGAAAAAATACCGCATTCGCCAACTTGGTAGTCGCATCCCAGCGGTTGTATTTGCTCACCCGATTGTAGTGGGTGAGCCAGTCATCCACGTCTTCCCCGGGCTTGCCATAGAAGTGCCGGGGTTCCCGATAAAGCTGTGCGGTGGTCGGATGAGCTGCTGGCGTGCGCTGCGTTGAACCATCTGCTTGCGCCATCTCCGTCCGAAGGGGGGGGGTAGCCCAGCAATTCTGCTCCGGCGAAGTAGAAGAGGTTCCGTGGTGATCTGTAGCCCGCAAACTCCACCACACTTGTTACGACGTTTATTTACACAGATGGTAGGATACGCTGGAGATTAGCACACTACAGCGGACAGACCCAGCTTCCTCGTCCTCTTCTCCTTATTCCGCCACACCTCATCTTCCTTCAATAAGGACCGCGGGAAGTGCGTGACAATATATATATATATATATCCTTGTTGCTTTTTTCTTGTCGCCATTTGGTGTGCGCACAACAGTTTCCATAACCTATGTGCAACCAACTTGCACAAAACGCAGATTCCTCCCTTCCCTTACAGGTGGGTCAGGTGTCCACAGAATAAAGTGTGACAGATACTGCGTATTTCCCTTCCTCTGAACAAAGTATTAAACGGAGAGGCAGCTGGGTTGTGCGATGTCCGCGCACGTTAAAGGCTCAGAAGTGGCCTTTTTTGGCATTCACTAAACGTTTTCACCACCACTAGAGGTGTCCAAATTACTCCGTAGCCTTCCACTCTGGGACCTCTTTCTCTCCGCTTCCTCTCCCATCTTCCATCTCTCAAGTCTGACAGATACTGCGCATTTCTTTTCTTATAAACCAATGTACAATACAGAAGAAAAAATATGAAAACAAGAACTCGACCTGGTTAGGTGTAGGCATAGAGTTTATTACACTCTTAACTAGAGGGAATTAGCTGAGGGTTCTGCACTTCAGCCACCATGGGCACTCTAAGAATCATGTGCCGGTGTCTTACTCGGTGCGGGACAGTCGGTTTATCTCGGGTGCACGGAGTAGCGTTTCTATGATTTCTCCCTTTTCATCATCATCATCTCCAGATGCTAACGTAGACCGCAAAATCCTTGGTAGTGAAGGCGCAAAAGCAGACAACGACAATAAAAGGTTTCTGTTTTCTTAAATGCCACTGAAAAACTTCCTAAAGTGGTTGGGCAACCATAAACAATGCCAAAACGTTTCTCTCTCTCTCTTTTTTTTTTTTTTTTTTGCTGTCAAAGCGTGCCTATTAAGTGCGAAATATTGGTATCTGTGCTGCTCTAAACTTAGCCAATAGGAGAATGAGCTATATAGGATAAATTTAACACTGACATGCTGTTTCGCTCTCTTTTTGCAATTTATAGTTACAGTATTGATTATTAGGACATTGTTTACTGTTGAACAATGTTTATCTTTGCATTACTTTTGGCCAAAAGTTGTAGTTCTGCACTCGGTGGTTCTCCGACTCATGACGATTTGGGCGCCCATGGTGGCTGAACTGGTCGTCAGGAAACTCCATGTAAACTCCTGTAGATGGCGGCTAGCTTTCCCTCTAGGTGGGGGACTCCAATGTAGCGAGGTTTGAGAAGGCTGTCCTAACAACAGTGAAGGGTGACAGGCGTTTGAAGGTGGAGGCCCAATCGGGAAAAAGTATGGTAGAAGCGATGGCCAAAGCCCACGAGGTGGTAGGGAACAACAAGGATGTAGAAACCCTAGTCAACATCCATGCTGGACTCAATGATGCCTTGAAGGGGACGAGCCGGAATCTCGGAAGGCAGTTAGAAGTAGGTATAAATAACAGAAAGGAGGCCTCTGAGAAAGTGCACGTGACTATATGCACAATCCCGGAAGTCGAAGGGCAGTCCAGCAGAACAGAGGGGAGACTACGCGAGGCCAACCGGGTCATTAGGAGCCTGAGCCGACGACTTGGGTACGACATAATGGAGATTAACAGGGATGTGTACGAGGCCGGCCTCCACCCGTTTGCACGAGAAGGCATCCACTACAGCCGGGCCACCGGTAGGAGGCAGGATAGGTCGCTAGGTGACAACTTTTTTAGGGGGGCCCAGGGCCCTGAAGCCACCAGTATAAACAAAGGCGACCAGGAGGACAAACCTAGATCAGGGAAACATAGAAACCATAAAAGAAGCAACAGGAATAAGCGTAAGAGCCAAATTAGTTCAGACATAGGGTATATTAACATGCAAGGTGGCAGAAATAGGCTAAAATGGGAGGAAATAGAAGAGCAGCTAAGGCAGGAGAAGTTAATGGTTTATGGATTTGTGGAGACGCATATTCGGGGCATGGAGCAACCACCCTGTAACCCTGATTATGTATGGGAATACTGCAACAGAACAGAGGGCAGCAGAAAGGGAGAGGAAATTGGGGCATTCATCCATCTTCGAGTGCAAGACTGGATTTAGTATCGCCGTAGTATAAAAACAAAACCGCATATATATATATATATATATATATATATATATATATATATATATATATATATATATATATATATATATATATCCCATACTACAACCAAAACGATGGTCAGTGAATGAGATGCTTCATTTCACAGTGCGAATAATACCTTTGCATATTTTAAACATATTATATACGAAAAAAATCTAGGGACACTTCGGATCACTAAACAGCGATGAGGCGAAAGCGTCTATCGCGCGGTGGTCCGAAGCCCTTCACTTCCTACATGATGTTTTCGTTCGCGTGGGAAACTCATTTCACGGTCAATAGTTTCTCATACTTTTTTCTGCAACTTCTCTGTTTGCTTCACCTGACAAGCCCTTTGAACATGATCCACATCGTGGCCGGCATATTTTGCTGCAGCCAACTTTCCACCTCTGTTGTTCACCTGCACCAGCGGAGATCCGTTGACCCTGTGCTTTAGCCTGATTGCGGAAGGGGCGAGCGCCTCAGGTACTCTCCCCCCGGAATGGACACACGCAAGAGTCACCTTCAAACCACTAGGCATAACCATACTCTGACCAATCTCTCTCACATCATGCATGGGCAAACTTTTTCGAGCATGTAATCCTTAACAGATTAGACAACCACATGTATACTCGCAATCTCTTCCCACACACGATGCTGGGATTCAGAAGCCACTTATCCACGCAAGACATCATGCTTCAAATTTCCGAAGAAATTCTACATCCGCAGCATCGAAACCGCACGAGAGCCTTACTGGAGCGGACGTAGTGGCAACGCACGCAGCATCCATCGGCCTAGCGTGCTCCCCCACTAAATTCGATCTCCTGTAGCTCTCCTCAAACCGCCGCCTTACAAAGTAAAAACATCCCTCCATACACATCACCATAGATGGCCTCCAAGTATCTGACGTAATCCGACTGGCCGAACACGCCGCCCGGGTCCAAGGGCTCCAGGCCGTCGTGTAGGCGGGTAGGTTGACGCCTACCCTGTCTTTGTTGGAAATTAAACTTTATACCACCACCACCGAGGTAAGCAAACTTCGAGTTCTGGGAATGTTCCTGCAAAACAATGGAATCAACACAGAAACTATCCTGAAACTGACTATCACAATTCACCACCCATCAAACTATCAGACTCATCAAACGAATAGCGAACAGGCACAGAAGCATGCGAGAGCACGATATCCGGCGGCTTGTACAGGCATTTGTCATCAGCCGAATGGTCTATTCACTCCCGTATCTCCATCTTACAAAGGCATAAACTGAGAAAGTGGACGCACTCATTCGTCAGGCATACAAAACAGCACTTCAGGCTCCCGAAACATACTCCTACCACACGCCTCCTAAACATGGGAGTGCACAACACAATCCAAGAACTAGTGGAAGCTCATCGTACTGCCCAGATCAAGACTCCCTCCACAGAGACGGGCAGGTTCATTCTCGCAGCACTAAAACTCAAACCAATTGGTCCACCCATTGAAAACAGCCACCTAGTCCCCCAACACATCCGCGACTAGCTTACCGTACAACCCCTACCTAAACATATGCATCCTGCTCACCACAAGGCACGACGAGAAGCTCGAGCCAAGGCGTTACGCAAAGCACACGCGACTGATACCGAAGCGGCCTACGTAGACGCGGCAGAATACAGTCACCCCACGGCATATGTCATCAGTGTAATTATAACTTCAATCACATAGTTTCTGCCTCTGTCAAAGCAAAAACGTCGACCGAAGCCGAAGAGGCAGCCATAGCGCTAGCCATCTGCTCTTCCGCTGCCACACTCATTTTCAGCGATTCTAAAACGGCCATTCAAAATTTCGCAAGAGGGAAAATACACCCAATCGCCATCAAATCTTAGCCTCTGGTTTCACAGCTCCCCGACCCATTCACATCGTCTGAGTACCAGGCCATGCAGACAACCCCGGTAACTAGCCAGCCCACTCAACTGCTCGAGCGCGCGTCAGCCGAGCGGGACATATCGAAGACTGGGGAAGCACGCGGGACAGACTTCTCACCTATCATGACATAACACTTCACTACCGAGAACAACAACTCTTATATCCCCCACCTCACACCTCTCTCTCAAAACCCCAACAAATAATCTGGTGGCAGCTACAAGCCAAAACCCTTCCCTCCCCAGCTTGGTTGGCCTTGACACACCCGGGCCGGTACCACCCCACATGCTCTCTATGTGGCGCACCTAGAGCCACCTTCAATCACATAATGTTTCTATGCGAAGATTTGAAGCCACCGCCCCAACGGGGCCTCACGGACCAAGAGGGTTGGGAGATCGCGGTCTCCAGCTCGGACCCAGCAGCGCAAAAGATGTTGGTTGACTGGGCTGGTGTGACACCAGCTGGGATCAAGAACCACCTCAATCCTTGTAATGTACCCTGGTTCCCACAATAAATGTTTTACCACCACCACCCTACTGTGGATGCCTGAACAATGCTGTAAAGGAAGGGAGGAAGGTGGGAGGGAAAGTGGAAAGAGAGAAAGAGGAGCGGTAGTGGAGGGCTTCAGTTTTTCGACCACCTGGCTGACATCCCACAGAGGGCAGGGGTGGAGGGTGGCTGCTCCTGGCCCTACGAGGCTGGGACTTGTAGGCCGGGGCTAGCCTGCCACCGAATTTTTATCTGTTGCAGGCCGTCATTGCACCCACTATACCGTTTCGGTGGTGGACGACAGCTGTTGAAGCTCGCGTCTTTCTCTCCCTTTTCTTTTTCTTTCTCCTGTCCGCACGAGGCAGCGGAGGTGACTCAGCTACACAGCCAGTAGCAAGCCGGGAAGTTGGGGTGAAGGGTGGCTCCTGGCCCTACTGGGCTGGTTGTTGTTGTTGTTGTGGGTGTAGGAAAAAGGAAAAGAAAATTCACAGGCCTGCTACTGGCTCTGTAGCTCAGCCACCTCCGCTGCCTCGTGCGGACATAAAACTCTGTTGTTGAAATCGAAACCGAAACAAGTAAGAAAAGACATTTGATTATAATTTATTCAACAGTTGTAGGCAAATGTGACGTGGTTATCAGTTTACAGTAATGTCTCAGGCATTATTACAAATGATAAAACACTAATCCAAAAATTAGGTGTCTATAATCTTTATGAGTGGGTTTAGAGTGTGGCAGCGTGCATCAATCACAGCATAGGCGACGCTAGCATTTAGAGACTCTCTAAGAACGTTGTTAGCAGCTGAGCAAGCGAATCTCTGTATGTATCGTCTGCTGGTGTTTCTCGAATACTTCACTGATAATCTCATGCAATTAGATGAGAAAGACGAATCGACAACGGGCTTCCCTATGAGGCATCCATGGAGACATCCAACCCCCTAGTGGAGATCAATGGTTTGCACGCTGGTGTGCACGCGATGCGTTGTCCAAGCTCTCGCCCTATATATATATTATTTCGTTGGCCGTGGCTGAGCGAGTTCCTTCCTCCATGGTATATCTATGGTCCTACCCGTCCGAAGCTTTCGTGTACTCCCCGCAATGCTGCGGCCTTAGAAGTGCTATAGTGCATGGAAGTGCTGTGCAGTATTAACGTCTAAGTAGTATTTATTTACGGTGTCACTCAGCTTTGCGGGACTATCTTCGCCTTGGGTTTTACCTCTATGCAGTTTGCTTCGGCACTGCGTGCTCAATCTCGCGGCTGCGCCGGTGTGTCATCCGTGTTGGTGCGTTTGTGAAGTTTCCGTGCTAGCAGTTGGCGTGGAAATTTGAGTATCAAGGACAAATTAACTAAGTATTCAAGCTATTTGACCCGACTGACGTAAGCGCGGCACTACTACGTTCTGGTAGAGTGTGGTCGTTAGCTTTCCTGAATGGAGGACCACAGAAGTTACGAACCTTACGGAGCCTGTGGCGGTTTGGACGACCGCGAACACAGCTGGCACAGCAGGGGCGTCGAAACCACAGGCGCCTGCTACAACGACGTGAACAGCAGTCAGCACGTTGCTTCACCGGCCCGGGGTACAGAATCTGAGCCAACTCGTGAGTGCCGCACCGGCCGTCTTGATCGCTCAGGGCATAATTTCTCCGAGCCTTGCACCGCAGGTGAAGGGCCGCGACGAGGGACACAAGACCGCAGCCGTCGAAAAGGTGAACCTTTCAGATTTGATCGGAGGCCGCGGAACAGAGCCCGTGTTGCCCCCAACGATGCGCAACGTGCAGCCGACGACTGCGGGTGGTCAGATGCCCCTTCACATTCCGACGTCGCTCAGAGAACTCTGGCTTCATGCAGCGGCATTGCCGATAAGGCACCAGTCAACGACCCGCAGTCTACGCGCAGAAGACATGACAAAAAGCAAGGCTCAGGATCCAGCGCGCTTGCCTCTTCTGAGTCGCCTTCGTGTGATGGTGTGGTAGTTGGAGGGCGCGGTAAACTTGGCAGCCGTGGGAAAAAGACTTTTGCAGAGCGTAGGAAGGCACGGCGACAACATGAAACTAATGGCAGTGAAGTACAAGCGGCTGCAGCTGATTCAGAGCTACAAGGTGTATCGTTTGGATGTGACCCACCTCAAGAACAGACCAACAATGTAGACCAGGAGTGCACTGTATTAGGGGGCTGTGCTGGTGGACTTAGCCAGCAACTAGCTGAAGCCTGCAGTGAGCCAACTCGTGCTCACAACCCAAAGTCTGCTCATAAAACTGGAAGAAACAGAAATTTCTTTTCAAATACGCATTGGCAGCAGAGGTACTGGGACCACGGAGACAGAGCAGTAATATCTCAGAACAGTCATAATCATACGAGGTGGAAAAATTGGGGTCGAGAGAGGAGTGATGCGCCCTGGCCGGGTAGTCATCGTACTGAGAACTCACAAACAGAACGGCATTTTAACAAAGATTTCAGAGAACCTACACAGTGCAGTAAACATGGTGAGAAGAAAGATAGCAAAGGTAGAAACGATGCTTACGAGTGTCAACACAGTAGCAGTTCTCCTAGCTGTGACAGTCGCGAAACAGACTACAGGCGCCAGCCAAGCACTTCGACAAGACAGCGCAATACTGGGAAGTCTGTGCGCTCGCACCCTAAATTGTTTTCTTCTCATGGAAGCTATCCGCAAGTGCCAAGACCTGATGATGCTCCACAGAAAGGTTGGGAGTTTACCTCATATAAATTTTCTTTGTTTAGTTTTCCTTTAAACATTCTTCTCAGTTGTTTGATTTTGTATGTTTGTGACATTATTTTATTGCATTGTATTAGCAGGCAATATACATTTGTCCTACTATACTGTTCCAAGAAGCAAGGCATATTACATATGACTTGTACGACATTGTATATTATATGCTGGCATAATATGCGATTCTAATTTTCATTTGCTGT
This sequence comes from Amblyomma maculatum, assembly GCF_055883805.1. NCBI lineage: Eukaryota > Metazoa > Arthropoda > Arachnida > Ixodida > Ixodidae > Amblyomma > Amblyomma maculatum. Next base: position 36,774,615 of record NC_139345.1, on the reverse strand, counting down.
AATGTGTGTAGGTTACGAATGTATAAAAGCACTGTGCTTGTTTTTCACATGCAAGCCACATTTATTCACCCCCACTTTCTTTCTCCATTAGTGAAAACATGCAGAATTTCTCTGAAAATTATTTTTAAAAGAACTGAAAAATCTTTATATAAAAGCTGTAGATTTACAAATTACACATGCTAATTGTAATTAAATTTGTAGCAAATAAGTTCCATAAGACAGTACCGAAGGAAGAGGTGCTTGATATGTTTGTAGAATAAGATGTTCTAAAGGAAGCTAAGTCCAAAAAAAAAAATTATGTAGGGATGGACCATTGACGATAATTATTTGAGTAAACAAATACCTTCATTATCCTGTGAATTATCTGTCTGTCTGTGGATCACTGAAATCCACAGTATTCTTCCAACTCTTCTTGCGTAAGGACACACGGCATTTTCAAAACTTTTCGTTCACTACAGCAGACATCAGCATAACACTGCTGGCACAAAGTGAACCCCGCCAATACTGCACCCAGACACAACCAGTCACACTGTCGTTCTCTCTCACTCACCACTAAACCATGTGACCATGCTTGCTGCTCTGACACCACCCCCACCGAACCCTTCTTCTTTGCCTTTTGAGGCTGTGATTTGGTCTCAGATGAAAAAAGTGGCACAGTAGCCAAAGAGGACTGCTGTCTTTACGGGAAATGTCTGCTGACTTTTTCAACAATATGCTTGAAGCAATTAAAGTTCCTTTCCCAAATTAAAAAATGCCAGGCTTTGGAGCTGAAAAACACAGTGCAATTTCAGAATTAATTTTTCCATGCGGCAATCGCACTTTCTCAATGGTAGACGGCAGCTGCAAACGCTGACATCGGAATCTTTGTATATAGTCAGTATAGACCTTTGCAATGGGTGAGGGAATTTAAACTCCTCCTCTCTGGATTGTTGGAAATTGGTTCCACTGCAACTTCCACCGTGCTACTGAGAGGTACACACAACAGTCCAGTGAACAGGGAGCTCTATCTGCAAGGGTCTATAGTAACTTTTTCTCGGTGAAGTTGATAAGTCAACTGCTGCGCCACCTGGGTGTCATGTAGCGATAAAATTTAGCATGGTAATAGTGCAGCAAAGCACTCTTATGGTAGCGATAGCCAAGCAGTGATCTTGCTTTTACCTGACTCTTGGATAGCCCATCAGATCCACGCATCCTGGTGTGGATAATTCAAACAGTGCTTTCACACAGTATCATCTGTCTAACCTGATTAAACTCCAGATGATTTTGATATGAAAGCACTACTTCACATGGTCAAACCGAAACAAAAATGTTGTGGCTATCATATGCTTAGCTCGGATGAAATCAAAGAAACTGTTGGAGCAGACGGAATTCTCATGGGAACAAGTATCGAGCATTGTAGGTGCCACTGCAACCTTTCGCTCCACGGGCATACTGCAACGCATTCCTGCGTTGTGCATTACACGCTGTCCTCTCCATCAACCAAGATGCAGAGGCTTTGTGAAACCCATGCGTTAAGGTTGCATTCTTTAAAATAAAATGAATAGCATTACAACAAAATGAATAAATGAACTAAATAAAGCTGGTGATATCTAGCACATGTTCCAATTACCTTTTCAAAAAGCTTGCAGCGATTGCTGCTGATGGAAGCACCCTCCTTAGCTGCAGTTTATTGAAGGAGAAATACAGCATCCTTAAGTTAGTAAGAACAAAAATAGCTGTGGCCTAGTCATGAACTGAGTGTGTGGGATGTTCACTTCATATGCTCTAGACCACTATCATGTTAGCCAAAATGAGAGGACACAGCATGGTACTACCACACGGCTTTCTTGACCAATTTAAAATATTAATTTCTTCCTAAATCAAGGGTTCTGCCTTTATTACTGCCACCAGGTGGCGAGAGTATACTTGTCCCAACACTAGACTGCTCCTTTAATATACTAATATCTAAAACCTGTTGGAATGCTCAAGAAAGCTCAGTAACAGTGGCAGTCATTACTAATTCACTTGTATTAGATTATGTAACAAGCTATGTCACAGCAATGAAGGACAAGTGAGCGAATGCAAAGCTAAATTTGATTTCATTGGTGCCAGCATTTACTCTTCACACTTCTAAATTAGCACTTCTTCCCTGTGACTGTGTGTATGTTTGTGTGTCTTCTTTCTTGTGCATTCAGACCGCATGACTGAGCAGCTGCTCTCTGGCGAGTACGAGTGCATGGTCTGCTGTGACCGCGTTCGTGGCTCCGAGTCAATCTGGAGTTGCTCCAGCTGCTACCACATTTTTCACCTCACCTGTGCCCGCAAGTGGTCATTGTCACCTGCCGCTCTTGTGAAAGGTCAGTCGGGTGTGTAATCTTGCGTGCTTGCACATTGAGAACAGTTAACACCAGAATTACCAATCTGGTAGGCTAAAGTGGCTATTAAACCAGCAGCTGCCTCGTAGTGCTTTCATGTGGGCACTATCAAGCACGGTTATGAAGATCCAGCATTGCTACGCAGACAGTTTCAGCCACGAACAAGCCCAGTCCTGCTTGTCACCAGACATGCTCCCAAAGCATCATCTAAATTTTCAATCAGGAGTGGGTTTTTGCTTTCTTATACTTCATTGCTAACAGTCTTCTTGCAACAATTTAGATAGTTCTTGGCACACAAAGCACATCACCAGGTATATAACAGGCCAGCTCAATGTAATCAGGGTCAAATGAGAGCTTGTAGCAGCGATGCATGTTGAGTGCACTTGGAAAATAGTATTGCTCCTATTGACGAGATTAAAAGTTTCCCGTGTGACAAGGATGTAGAATCTCCATTGGCCATCTGCATTTGAGGTGAGCTTTGGATGTTTATTTTAGTGTCTCCAGCAGTTCAACAGACACCAAAATTACTGCCTCAAATTACTTACGCCAACTCATTATGCTTCCTCTCGAAATGATCATAAATTGAAGATAAGGTTCGTCAATACCATTGCTGCACTGATTTATTTAAACACTCACTTTTTCTGCGAATCACAACTGACACTATTTACTTTAATTGAAAACTGAGGTTATTTAAACTAGGAAACTTAAAAACTGAAATGCAGGTATAGTACCACCACAGGTAAATTTCGATAGTAAACTGTGCAACATTGACAGTCTTTTTTTTTTTTTTTTTTTTTTTGTCATGGATCCTGGAGGCTAGGCCGTGAACCATTACCATTAACTTTCAAACATTGATCTTGAAGTCACTTTCGGTGCACGTGTTACTAGATTGAATCGAGGGGTGGAATAAGTCCAGTTCTTCAGCAATGAATGTATCTTTTTCTTCCTAACAAACATCTACATATCCAGAAAGAGCAAAGAGTCTATTTTTCACTTAAAGAAAGATTGGATGTTAAATTGTTGCAGTTGTGCTTCTGTTCAGTGATTGGCGACACTGGTTGTGTAATTGCAGAGGGTGGCTGGCGTTGTCCAGCGTGTCAAGGGACGGTGCTGGCTGTGCCCGACCGTTATGTCTGTTTCTGTGGAAAGCGAATAAACCCGGAGCGGGATCGGTACGGGGTGCCGCACAGCTGTGGCGAAATGTGCGGCCGATTGCGGGGTGCCTCCTCTCTCTGTGTGCACCGCTGCAACCTCCAGTGTCACCCAGGGCAATGCCCACCTTGCAGCGCAACTGTGCGAAGGCCATGCCCGTGTGGGAAACTCATCAGGGTAAGTTGCAGGTTAACAGATCTTGACGATTGTTGCAGGCCCAAGTATAGATTTCCACAAGAAGGCCACTAACCTGTACTGAAGTATGACAGTCTCGTTACATGCAAAAGCAAACCATTTTCTTTCAAATATGTTAAGAAAAAGAAACCATTAAGAAAAATCATCCTGCTGAGTCTTTGAAACATCAATTTTCACAATACTCTGGCAGAAAATCAAACTTGTTTGGCATGAAAGACCAGTGGAAAATAGTTTGCAGATCAGTTACGGTCGTTTCATTAACTGTTAGTTGAGGTTATAGCTTGTCTAGGCATGTGATGTTGATTCTAACTCAAGAGAGCTAGCCTCCTTGGAGGAGAGAAGAGGAGACTGACTGACAAGAGTTTCATTATTGAAAAAAAGCAGCAGCACTGGAAGCATTGCGGTTGCCATGGTGCCAAAGCAAAACATACCCGGAAAAAGGAAATGACGGCTTTAAGACAAGCTGCTATGGGGCTGTAGCATGTTTAAAATGGTTTATGATGTATAATATTGTTATCATAGGTGTGTGCATCAGCGATTATTGACTTGCTTGCTCCTTTTGTTTTTTCGTGCAGCAAGTGCGCTGCAGCCAAGAACAGGAATTCAGCTGTGGCGAGCCCTGTGACCGACTGCTCAACTGTGAAATTCACTCGTGCCAAGCCCAATGTCATGCTAATGCCTGCGAACCTTGTTCCCGCATTGTGGAACAGAGTGAGCCACTTTGCATGTTTCCTAAGTGCCACTTGTGCATGTCCTTAGCGGAAAAACTACAATCTGTTATATATGTACATTCCAGAGTACATGTACTCTGCTTTTCTTCCACCTGAGCAAGATGAACCCAGTTGTAATTTAGCTAGAAATAGTGAATTAGCATTTCGCTAGCTTAATAACTAGTGCTATTTTATGTTCTTCCAGCATATATGTAAATCAGTGCACAGAATACAGTGTATGTCACTGGCATGCTGCTTTATGCAAATGGCTGATTATTCATCTGTTATGGGATGAACGAAGAGTGTTCAAAATTTGGGAGCTGAGTGTAGCAAATGCCTGGGTAGTATACGATTCAGTACACCACCTTCTTCTGACTAATCTAGGATCCCCACAGCATTTCCTCCACCGCTGTGACTCACTAGTTCAGAGACCCAACTTCAGAGCGGAGTAACTCTGGTTTGAACCTGGCCATGGAGGGGGGCATTTTGATGGAGGCGAAATACAGGTTACCTATTTTCTCTGCTGTGTTAATGCAATGTTAGAAAACCCTAGGTTGTCAGTTGTCCAGAGCTCTCTACTACAGCATCCCTCATAGTCTAACTCACTTTAGGATGTCTAACCCCACAAACAAAACAAAACTATAACTGCTACACAGCATTGACTAGTTAGCAAGAAAATTAGTTGAAAGGGCCACACTGTCAATGATTTGTCTGACTTTTTGAAATCATGAAATGTTTGCAGGAACTAGCCAAGTGTTATCTAGCCACAGTCAGTGTGTTGCTTGCAACTTTTCAACAAGAATTCACTTTTGCACAGAGCACACTGATTTCATTGAAGGCAAACCTGCATAGTGTCCCTTTTGTGTACTTGGTACATGGCAAATAGCGATTTCAACGGGGGGCATTTGAAGCAAGTATGCTGGCCCGGTTTTATTATTGTTCTAGAACAAGATGGGGCTTTTTTGTGTGTGTGTTCCTTCACATTCTGATCGTTGTGTGGTGCTTTGCTTGTACTGTTGCAGAGTGCTACTGTGGTAAACAAAGACGTGAGGTGGTGTGCACGCGAGAGTCCAATGCATCTATTGAGTTTTCGTGCGGCGATGAATGTGGACATTCTCTGGAGTGTGGAAACCACAAGTGTGCAAAAGAGTGCCACTTTGGTGAGTGTGGCCCCTGCCCACTTCTACCAGCCCTGGTGACACGCTGCCCTTGTGGGAAAAGTCAGCTGGAGAGCATAACAGACGCTAAACCAAGGCTGTCATGCTCTGACCCCGTCCCTACATGTGGTGAGACATGCAGCAAGGTCCTTCAGTGTGGTCCAAAAGGTGAGGTCTACTTTTGAGTTCCATGACTACAGTAGTAGGCAGTTTTGTTTCCCCGTGGATCTGGTGAGGTAGACAAAGTTTTTAGGTATTACAGACCACCAATGTTCTGGTGGCTCTTTTTTTTTTTTTTCCAGAAAAGCATTGCAGCAATAGAATAGTTTGTATATGTCCTTGTTATATCTGCAGGAACAGCATTTTTTCAAGGCCCCTCTGGTACATTTTGACAGATACCTTTTGTTGTAAGCCTAGGCCCTTCACCATATGTGCAACAAATTACCTTGGGCCCCATTTAAAAATATTCGAGCTGGTTCACAACGAGCAGCTATTTGTGCTTGAAGCTCTCTTTCAGATCCATCTTTAGTGTCATTACTGTTATTTTTTTCACTTGTTCGTATCCTTGCAGACAGCAAGCACCGATGTGCTGCACTTTGCCACGAGGGGCCTTGCCCACCCTGTCCACAATCGAGTGCTGTACGCTGTCGATGTGGCGCCACATCCCGTGAAGTGCCTTGCGTAGAGCTTGTGTCCTTGGGCTGCCAGGCACCGGAGTTATGCCAGCGTCGGTGCCAGAAGCGCCGCCAGTGTGGACGCCACAAGTGCCTTGCCTTGTGCTGCGTGGACACTGAGCATCGTTGCCCGCTTGTGTGTGGAAAGCGGCTCTCGTGTGGGCAGCATGTCTGCGAAGAGCCCTGCCACCGAGGGAACTGCCCCTCTTGCTGGAATGTCAGTGAGTGAAGACATTTATGGTTTAATGAGCACCCTCTGAGTGCTGAAAGTGTAAAGTTTTGTTATCTTCATGATTGAGAGACAAGGCAAGGGAAAGAGGCTAACCAGGATTCAGTTGCATTGCCTGCCAGTATGGGCAGCAGGCTGCAAAAGGAAAGCAGAAGAGTAATATTTGAAAACTGTACTGCCACGAGTGAAATATGAGAACGCAACCAGCCAGCTCAGCAGTAGTCAACGCGTGCACACACACTTCGTCTTCCTTGACTTCCAACAAGGAAGCAACACCGATACCACCGACACTGTTTGTTTGCACAATGCATTTGACAATATCTTGGTAGCATCACACATTCTTGCTGTTGTGTAGAGCTAAGGATATTGTGAAAGAATGCCAGGTCCAGACGGCAAGGTCATGAAGGCAAGGCAAGGTACGCCGTGTCAGCGTTTAATCTGATGGAGAAAACCCAAGCGCGCGCCGGAGCCAGAGCCGTGGGACGATGATGATGGTATGTACAAGAGGAGGAAGAAGATCGTGGTATTTACAAACGAAAGAAGATCCATGGAGGGCTCACACAATCTGCCCAGGGGGTCGGAAGCGGCCAGCCTGGTCGCTCCTAACCAACCGATGTACCGCGGCACACAAACGGCTTCTAGCGAGATACATGAACAATTTCAGTTCCACGGTGACGTCGGTCGGCTGGGGAATCGACAGGTATGACTTGGTAGTTTACTGGGGAAGTTTGGTTGATGACCTTGTAGGGACCAAGATAGCGGCGCTGAAATTTATCACTAAGACCAGGGGTGCGCACTGGTGTATAGAGCAGTACTTCATCACCAGGACGAAAAGAGACCCAAGATGACGGCATCTGGCCACACGGGGTAAAAACTGGGCTAGTAATGATGAGGAGTAGTCGGGCGTAGAGAAGAAGGAAGTGTCGAGGATCGTAGTGGGAGGACGGCCAAAAACGAGGAAAAATGGGAGTAACTGGTAGTCCACTGTACTGCAGTATTATAGGCAAATGTGACGAATGGTAGAACAGTATCCCAATTTCGATGATCCGGTGTGATGTACATAGGTATATCCGATAGGGTGCAATGAAATCGCTCAGTCAGACCGTTAGTCTGGGGATGGTAGCTTGAAGTTGTCTTTTGGAGGGTGGATGACGCACGAAGAACTTCGGATACGACTGTTGATAAGAAGGCCGTCCCGCGGTCACTTAGAAGCACCCGAGTAGCGCCATGACGCATTACAATTGACCGCAAAAAGAAATTAGCTACCTTTTCAGTGGAACCATTCGGTACAGGGGCCGTCTCAGCATAGCGTGTAAGGTGGTCGACAGCTGTTATAATCCCCATTGGAGAGAGGTTGGGGACCATATAAGTCGATGCCAACTACGTCGAATAGTGTGGCGGGACAGGGAAGGGGCTGTAGGAGGCCAGCGGGGGAAGAAGTCGACCGCTTGCGACGTTGTCACAGGTGGCAGGAAGCAATGTATTTAGCTACGGTGGTAGACAGGCCAGGCCAAAAGAATCGTCTTTTCACGCGGTTGTATGTTTTGTCAAAACCAAGGTGACCTGCAGTAGCGTCATCGTAGAAAGCCGCTAGTATACGCGGGCAAAGCACACGCGGTACGACTGAGCCAGCGAGTTCCATCAGGATAATGCACGTAGCGGCGTAGTATGCCATCTTCAAGCTTGAAATTGCGAAGCTGTCGGCAAAGCCTACCATTGGGTGAGCTCGAAGTGCCGATAAGGCGGTCGATGATGGGCCGGCAGTAGGCATCAGCTAATTGCTGTGAGCCGAGAGCGTGCTTGTTCTCAGAGCCGGCAAAAGAACTGCAGTGATATGCGTCTGTGGAAGCGATGGTCGGCTGTGGTCAGAGGTGGAAATGCATTGTGAAGAAAAACAGCAGGCTGATTCCAAAACCGGGCAGCGAGAAAGAGCGTCGGCATCTTGGTGTTGGCGACTCGATTTATAAACTACGTCGAAATGGTATTCTTGCAGGCGTAGAATCCACCTCATGCTTTTATTGTTTTCTGTTCTTGTGATGGGCGAAGTAAAGATTCCTGAAGTTTCATTATAGCCTCTTCAAGGCAAACAAATTGGTGAAAGCAGCTGTAGCTGCAGCAGTCATTCTGACCAAGTGAACTCCTAGTAATGGTTGCTAACTGACTGTGGATACCATAAAAAGCTACTTGCGATTATGTACGTCGCATGCATATCATTTTTTGCTTTATAAAAAAAAAAAAATGCTAAAGTAGGCTGCTCTTTATGATTCAGTAATACTCCATCTAGTAGTATTTTGTGTGTCTTACTGTTGTATGGATGTTCGTAGGTCCTGATGTCATCATTGTTTTGTCAAAGTACAGGAAAAACTCGTTAATTCGAAGTCACTAGGGCCACGAGAAATATTCAGATTAACTGGGCTTTGAATTGAATTCAGTTGAATATAAATTGACCTTGCAACTTTTAGCACTTGGGCACAGTAGTCGAGCGCCCTAACCACTGCACCACCGCTGCGAGGCAGTTCAGTGTATGTGTCATCTTTGACCTGAAGCAAGGGGCTTGGCAGACCTGTCTGTTCATTGTCCTCTCTCTTTCAGTGTGTTCTTGCACTGGTTCTTCCAAATCCACGTGATAAAGCTCAGGCTGTTTCTCATTCTTTCCTTAGGTTTTGAGGACCTGAGCTGCCATTGTGGCAGTGCCACCCTGAGTCCACCCATTGCATGTGGAACGCGACCCCCAGAGTGTGGTCAGCCATGTGCCAGAGAACACCCATGTGGTCACCCTGTCACCCACACCTGCCACAGCGATGCCGCCTGTCCTCCTTGTGCTGCTCTCACTGAAAAGTGGTGCTTTGGTCATCATGAGGTTTGTTTAATTTGTAATCTTCCCTGTTTCTCTGCGATAGTCCTTGCATGAAGTGTGCAGAGTAATTTGCTGGGTGTATGCCTTTTCTTACCCCCTGTCATCCTTGTACTGCTTGCAAATGTGGCACATAAAAGTGGAAAACTTAGTAATAACAGCGACTGGGAGGTGGCTTGAGGCAATGTGGGCCTGTGAACTGTAGTGTGTTGGAAGCTCTTTGAACATTCTTGATCTGACCTTCTATAGTTTACTCAAGCTGACACTGTTTTCATAGTATCACATCTGATTGAATGAGAGAAGTTGCATGGTAATTAAAATACTTCAGTATGTGCAATGATTACTTTGAATGGACCACACAGTCCTGCTCAGCAAAGCTTGATGATGGTGCAGCTCACCAGTGTCATGCCTAGCAGCAAGTGACTGCACTCCATGACAACAAATCATGTGACTGCCTGCAGTGCGTAGTTATTGAAGTGCAGTTGATGCCACAATCACACACAGTGTGCGTAGTTTGTTTCGAGCTTTGTCCCAACTGCATCGCATGCACTGTATTGGTGCTTTTTCTGTACTGTTCTTTCAATTCTTCATATTGTTCGCTGCATCTACTCCTTGCAATGTAGCGCCACTTTTGGGAGCTTGGGTCACAGCACATGCTGGTTGGGGATGAACTTCCCCTTGTGAAATTCTTCCCCGCATACACGTACAAAATATAAAAGTTTGTGCTGCCCATTTCCTGTGTTTTTGTTGCTAGTTGTGGGGTGCCCTCCCTCACACACTTGTGAAGCAGACGAAAAGGCTAGCAAGTGGGAGAATATTGGGAAGGGTTATAGCGAAGGCTAGTTTTACTAAAATACTATAACCACCACAGTAGAATGTTGCCTCTTCGTGTTGCCCGTTTGCTGTCATGTCCAATTGGGGCCTCTGCCATGGCATTCGTTTCACTGCTACCTCCACCTTTTTTTTTTTTTTCCTAGAGGTTGGTTGATCCCGTAGGCCATGGTGCATGAGCAGCCTACCGAAGGCAGCCTGCTTTCTCACTGACTGCAAAAAAATATTCTTTTGCCATATATAAAAGCTCGCCATGATGTGCATCTTTTCCTTTATAACACTGTTTTCAATGTTCATAGTGTGGGAACAAATTGATAACTGACAAACAGTGGATACAGCCTTGTTAACTAAAAGTGAAGAGACAAGAGTGGAGGTCCAAGGAGCCAGCTGTACTTGTTTTGTTTGGCCTTATGTAACAGTAACTTTTTGTAAAGCACTTAGTTATTGGTGGGCTATGCTTAGAGTGATATACTTTTTGTAGATTCTGACTGCACACATAATGATTTTTGCTTGCCGCAGCACTGCTATCTACACTATATTTGGCTGATATTACACTTGCTGTGGCAGTCTGTGGCTTGAATGGTTAAGGGGGGACATGGGTCTTGAGCAAAATTTTCTTAATATTTGTCCTGTCAGTATGAAATTTGCAGGGTTTATGTAAATTCTTGTGCTGGTTTCAAATATGTTGTTAGTTTTCTTCTACATAAATTTGCTGAGTAGTTACAGCAACTTTGCTGTTCCAGACTTGCGGGAAGCTTGTAAAAATATCTACAGAAGGGAAATTGCTAAAATGCACATGGATCTGTTCCTGAATGTCTAAGGAACACAATAAAGCAAGTTTTGCGCTCCTGCCTTACTACAAGCCAAAGTTATGGAAGTTTTAAGTTTCAGCTTCACAAGTGCAACCACCCCCTTTCTACATCTTCTTATGTTTAAAAATTTTTCATGCAGTTGAGACCTTGTATAATAGCTTTATTGTGTTCCTTTAACACTCACGAGCCAGTAAAAAAAAAATCATTACAATCTAACGAGTAGGAGAGTCACAATGCCACCCGCAAAATAGAAGGGTAGGCAAAATTTTCATTTTGAGAAAAATGGAAAAAACGAATTGCAATGTCAAACACTAATTTAATCAAACAAAAACTGTAGAAATGCAGGCCACTGTGGCCTAGAAGGCTCCTGGACAGTAATCTGCATTGGGTTTGCCCTTCTGCTTTCGTTTTGCTGCAGTCTGAAAAGCTGCAGAGGAAGCACGCTTCCTCTCTGTTCTCAGACATTCACTGGTGCAATGCACACGTTTACAATTTAAAATGGCTATAAACCTCCAGGAATGTAGTCTCTTTGCTTTCCAACGTCCAAGTGTCGCCTCTTTCATTTTGATTTGCAGTTGCAGCACATTCAGTTGTCACTCTTTCGTTTTTTTTTTTTTTTTTTTTTTTTTTTTTTTTTTTTTTTACGTACGTCGTTTTGCTACGTCCTCGCATCAAGACCGCGGTGAGGAACGTTTATTGCGGAAAAGAAATGTAATCTGGAGCTGTTTGCTGCTTCCCAGTGCTCTGCATTGCACTGGAAGCAAGTGAATTCCCTAAGGACTATGAACGAGGTCCGATCGGCGCAAACGCGCGGCGAGCTCTACGAAGACGACGTGTCCCGCAGTTTACGCATTGGAGAATAAGTTTGACGGCGATTCCTTATCCCCGTTCACTTTTTTAAATGCCAATATCGCCGCCGTATGTTTTACGCTTCGCCAATCTCGGCAAACTGTTTTGACGATCGTGAACTCCGCATCGCCAAGCGGACTGTCCGCCGCGCTGCCGTCATCGTTACGGACACAATCCGTCTACCGCTTCGTTGCTGGAGTTGGCGCGAGTTCAAGCTTTTCCTGTTTTGAGCTTATCTTTCTGCTCATCTGCGGCCTGCGTTATCACTGTCGCGGCGGGTGCGACCGCTGGCAGTAGCAGTCCCCCGTGCTGGGGAACACACTAGGCCTACTTCAGGCTCGTACACAGGATCGTTCGGCGCACGATTTCCGTCGGCCTGAGCGCGCACAGCCGGGGCAGGGCATCACTTGAGATGATTATTCAACTATTTTTTTCACTTTTTTCACAAATTCTTGCCATGAACGCACCTCGCGGTTCGGAACCAAGCGCGGCCGGCGTCACGTCTCCGCCGTCTCCCCGCGGCTCGGGCGCGCCGAGCAGACGCCGTCAGCCAGCTCCACCAATGCGGGGACGCCTTATCGTCACGTGCACCCCGAAAGCCAATGGGATTGCAAATGCCACGTTTTCTTTTTTGCTTTTTTTTATGCGACCAATGGGCGAATGTAAACAGCAGAGGCGGCAATTTGAAGACGAAAGGCGGCTCTTTCGAATGAGACCAAGATGGCTACGGTGCCGCGCACAAAATGGGAGCTACGCCTCGCGGAAAATGGTTGTTTCGGGGGTCGTTTTCGGCCCAAATTTGGGCGACATCGATTATATAAATTGGCATTGTGGCTAAAATACCGACCCTAGAGATGAAAAACTTAGCAGATAGGTAGATAAAGAGCTACTGATTTCGCAAATCACATTTTCTAAAAAGTGATTTTTTCGCGATTTTTTGGTCCGCAAGACCCGTGTCCCCCCTTAAGCAGCTTCATTTTTTTCATCTCATCACAGAAACGCCGTGCCGTGCCCTGCTTTCTGGAGGGCCTTTCATGTGGTAGGCCATGCCTGCGTGACTTGCCTTGTGGCCAGCACCAGTGCCAGCAGACCTGCCACCAGGGCGAGTGCCCTTCTCAAGGTTCGGCGCAGAAATGCACCCAGCCATGCACGACACCACGGCCTTCATGTGGGCACTCCTGCGGCGAGCCGTGCCACCCTGACACCCCATGCCCGTCCTCTTCCACCTGCAAGACTCTGGTATGTGGCCGAGCTAATGGCAGTGCAAAATGACCACCTGACTTGTACTACTATATGATAATAAAAAAAAAAAAAAGGCTAAATTATTTCAAGTTGAAAGCATTGCTGGCCATGTTAAAAAGCATGGCCATCCAAACTGATTGCATTGCTTGTGTTTGTGCAGACATTTTTATTTTGATGAGTGTTGTGTTACTGTGAAGATTTAGCGTTTTTCTTTTATCTTTTAAAATTCTTTTACCATGTGTACATTTCACTACATGTGCTAAAAGTACAGCCTTTGTCGAAGGTACAGTTTTTGTCAAATGTTCAGAGCCACATCATATGGCTTGTAATGCATTTCCAGAGTTCCAGATCTTACGGTAACATTTTTGACCTATACTCTTCAATGGAAAGAACGTCCATGAATGCTTGAGTAGTGCTACTACATGGTTTAGAAGCAGACTAGACGCCCTGGGCTCTAAATTTTACAAAGCCCACCAGGCTTGCTTCTGTGCACTGCAAGGTGGCTGGTGTGGTATGCTCAGCATTTGAAATGTCAATACACTGAGGAAGTCCTCTTGCATGAATCAGACCTGTGGGGTTTCAGGGACCCATTGCAAATCCACTACAGGGATCAGTGGCATGACTGGTGGCCTTTAAGGTTTTGTTTGAAATAGTCCCTACACTCATTCCACATGTGTGCTGGAAAAAAGACTTGCAGTGTGGGACAGTTTTGAAATATTCTGCACGCCTATTTTATCCTGGAGCAAGGCTTGTAGAGTAAATTTAAAAAAAAAAAAACATTAGGGACTAATAATGAATGAATAAATTTCAGAGAGGTCATTGAAGTGAAGGTATAAATCTCTGAAATCTCATAGCTAGTTGACACTGCCATACATAGCCGTGCCAACGCTAAATAAAAAAAAAAAAGCATTCTTCCTCTTCCCTCCTCAACCTTGCCATCACCTAGCCTGGGGTTTCCCCAAGAATTGAAATTAGGAGGAGTGTCTGTTTCTAGGGTAGTAATTTTTTTGTAGTCTTCAGAGCAAAACAAGAAACATTGTCATAAATCGACGAGGGGCCATCAGAACATCAACTGAAAGAAAAATGAGGGGGTATGGGGAAAATTACTGCATCGAGCCCCACTCGCCAGTTTTACCCTCCTCACATCTCTAACCAAAAGGTGGAGCAGCCTCACAGGAGTATAGTCCTGTTGGCTGCATGACGAGATGTAGCATGTATAGTTCAAAGTATTACTGGCAGAACCAATGCTTATTTGAATCTATGAGCTATATTTAATACAGACTGCACTGGATCAAGGATCGACCAAATGCACTGTTTGTATTATACTGAATTTTTTAGTAATGAAGTTTGAATTAATTATCTATCATTGTAACTACTATCTTTTAATCAACAGCTTTTAACATTAACATAGATGGCTTATCTTTTTTGTCGGCATAAAGCCGGTGTCTAGTTGGAGAGGAGTTACATCGTGTAGAACCCTGTTTAATAATGTTAGTCGAACTACCAGAATAAATCTTTGCCATCAGTGGCATGACTCTGAGGATGGTTACTGTCTGGTAATGGCTGCTTAGTAAACACATACTGCTGCCCCATTGTTTTTCTGGCCCCACTCAGATTTTAAGGCGAAAGCTTTTAATGGCTTATACTGTCAGCGTTCGTCCGGTCGCACTTATAGCTGTCATTCAGATGGTGTCATCAGAAAAATAAATATCCTATACCCACCGGGAATCGGACCTCCATCCCTTGGATCCCCAGCCGAGCGCTTTAGTCAACTACGCTATGCCTGAGATCATGAAAACCATATCATACTTTTGCTTGTCTACCATAAGCATGATAGTAGCGATAACAATAACTCTGCAAATAGTGATAATGACAGTGATGACATTAGCAATGATAATGGCTGTACATTTAGTTAATAATGATAATGAGAACAAACTTTATGCACCCTGTGCAGCAGCAATGCTCAGACTTTTGCATTTCTACAGTGTAGATTCAACAGTGCTCTTGGAGTTTTTACCCTTGCCACATCTCCTGCACAGTGCTAGCATAGCTTAGCTGGAGCATTTATCAGGTGGCTGCGTGCCCATGTTCAGCTATCATGGTTCTGAAGATGAGCGCTGAAAATGGGACTGCAGTTTCACTTTATTTTTCCTCTGTTTTTGCTCTGTATGAGTTTACTGCAGCAAGGTTCTGCAGCACCTTGATATTTGTCTACTTCTAGAACAGCAGTGTACCACAGTATTCGTCCTAATTGGAATGATGCCAGTAACCTTTGAACTGGCAGCGCTGTGAGGGCACCAATATTACATGCACAGGTGATCATCTCATGCGAGTGTGGTCGTCGCTCGGAGAAACTTCCTTGTGGCAGCTCGGAGGCGCAGCAGCCAGGCTTTCATCAACTGTCGGCATCTGTGCTGGCTTCCACAATCCAGGAGATCCAGATGGGGGAGAGCGTCGACATAAGCCGCATAGTCAACCTGTCGAGAACCAGGGCTACCAGGCATGTACCAGTTTTGGCTCCAAATGTCCAAAAAATTGGGCAGTCCGGAAAATTGATTTTCATAGAAAGAAAACAAAATCACTTCACATAAACTTCCGGATGCCAATATAGTGGAAGAAGAGTTGAGCAGTTTCGTGCTTATTCTGATTCTTGACTGTCTCGCCGCACAGTGTCCACACAGACAATGGGTGGCAACCAGCGTTCGATTGCTGTACTGCCATCAACACGATGCAATGTGAATGTGTGGGCTTATACAAAGTATAAATGTGAAAGCAGACCTAGCATTGCTGGATGAATGAACCGCCATGTTTTCAGGATGCTTCACTGCATAACCCTTGCCCACCATGTGGTGAAGCAACCTCAAAGCGCTACAACCCATCTTTGAAGAGGCATCACTGCTGCTGCTGCTGTAAAAAAGGGCCATGAAAGCAGTAACAATTTTGGATAATGTTTTTGAAAGTCCTAGCAGTGTGGCAAAGCACTTGGACGAAACTGTGAAAAATCATCATTGACATCCGAATTTCTTTTTTGTAGTGCTATTCGATAATTGGAACATTTTTTTCAATTAATGAGATTTTTTTGTATACAGGAAGAAAGGACTTGGTGCAGGTTAATTCCGGTAACTTTGACTACTGCAAGTTTTGGCAGCGGATGACATTCAAGAGCGTGGTCTTTGAGCTCGTAACCGCATGTTCACGTTGATCGAACCGGCGAAGAATATTAAATACTACTATTAGCCCCTCTTTTAATAGGGTCCTTTCTAGCTTGACTTTTACATTATTTGATCACATTTTTGGCCCCTTTTAGGTGCGAATTAACAAAGTTGCACTATACCTTTTATATGCAGGCTTCGCTATTGGCAGCCATGCTGTGGCAAATGCGAATGAGGTCCTAAAATCGACCAGTCGGTCTGGATGCGTCTTAAGTTTCAAGTTTTCATATATAGTGACTCTATGGAGCATGTTGTGATGCCTTCGAGAAAGACTGAATAATCAAGCGTATCCGAAAAATCAGGGTTGCCAAATTTTCGATCAGTAACTGCACTTACGTTCAAGAGCTCATTGGGCATCCCTCACAGTTAGCTGCAGTCAGATTAGAAATGGCATGACATTTCAAAGCCGCCATCCACTTTTGAGAACTGCAGTCTGGGCAATTTTCTTTCTCCTTTTCACTTTACTTTGCATTGCGTTTATAAAGGACATACTTGTACTTTTGCTGCATGCAACTTCTTCTGCATCCTTTATTTCTTGCACCCACTGGCCTTTTTGAATAAATGCCTCACTTGTCACAATGGTTCAGTAGCTGTGAGGTCCTGCTGAGCAAGATGGCATGGTTTTGATGCTGACCCTTAAAGGGACACTGAAGAGCAAAATGAAGTGGGCTTGCATCGATAGAATGCCTGTCCCTGGTTACAAAAAAGCTGCTCTTACTGAAAACAGAGATGTTATAAGGTAGTAAAGAGGAAGAACAGGAATACAGGTATCGCCGCCACAGCCAAAACGGCCGAGGCTCACAACTACAAATCGCGTGACGCGCAAGAGATCCCGAAAGTTGACAAATGCGAAATACTCTGACCGTTTGAATGCGGTAGTCGCTATTGTCTCGAATATGATAACATACTTTTATCACACATAAACAACGGTGAAAAGGCAAAAAGACAACATAAATGTCGCAAGGCAAATATAAAAATATACTCATTTTGTCTGCTTTTCGGTAGATGCCGCTAGTATCTCAGCCAACACGGCGCTACAGGCGTCCACTTCAGTTTCGGTTATGTTCCGGCTCAGGCACTTCGTGCATGCTCGGATAGTTTGGTTTGGGCCTGCAGTGCCTAAAATACGAGCTCGGAGCAGCTGATGCGCGTACCCTAAGTGCGTATCAAAAAAAGATCATGATTCGGCACGCACCTGCAAAGTATTCTCCGCTTCCCACGCGGCAGCAATCACGGAGTCTCCTCTTGCGTCATAGTGTGCATCATCCTACTCTACTGCGTAGTAGGAGAAAACAGTTTGATTTCGACCGGCGGGAACAGAAAAAAAACTTCAACTTCTTATCGCAATATCTCAGTAATAATTCGACTTTTTGCTACCGGATATGCGGCGACAGTGTCACCGAATGCCGTTTATTAGATTTTGATAGCATATTTTGGTGTCTTTAGTGTCCCTTTAAAGCATATTTCGTTGTTGTCAGAGTTTGAAATTAATGGTTTAATATTTCAGTACACATGAATAAACTGGAGCAAGTTGAAGTGAGCCTGAAGCACTCCATAATGGTGTGCCTTACTGCCCTCAGTTTTGGTACGGCAGACTAGGGCTGAGGGAGTAAGTAGCTCCACTGCAGGCAGTTTGCCTGACAAAGTTCAGATGAAGTGCCACAGCTGAGACCCTCCCTGTTTGTCCAGGTTGGAGTGTGATGAAGAATGTGCTGTGCTGGAGCGCAACAGGCGGCTGGCAAGTGCCTTGCAGATTCAAAATGCGGATGTGTCAAACCGAGTGGGTCCGCCATCCTATTCCGAGTTCCTGAAGGATGAGGCCCGCAAGAATCCGTCCTTTATACTGTCTGTGCACCAGGCGCTTACACAGCTGGTGCAGACAGCTCGACAGGTTTGTGTTACCCACTTTCTCTAGTTAGTAAAACCAATGCTCACTTGCAATTTAATTTTTTCATATGCAGCATCAAGCGAGCAGCTGCATATGCTATGAGCAGTTGTGAATGGAATTCACATGTTTACAGTTTACTGAGTGAAGAAAAAGTTAATGGCTCAACACTTAGCAACAAATAGCATTGACTTTCAGTCAGTGAGAAGCATAAGGGGAGCATGTGTATCCACTGTTTTTGTTTGTTTGTTTGTTTGTTCATTTTGTTTTTTCTGTGGGAGTGGGGCAGGTCTTCACTTACGCACAACTGTATTAGTGCGGTCAAAAAATGATGCTAATGATGTTGCTGTGAACATTGCCGCTATCGCACTTAGTGTCCTATAATATGAAAGAAATTTCAAAGAAACGTAAAGTTCAGGAGGTAGGAAAGAATGTGCATACTTTTGCACTTCGTTCTTTCACATTCTTTTTCCCTCTCCCCAACACCACGGCTGCATTGGCTGCATCTGCTCCGTACCATCCTTTAATTACCAAACTGGTTTCCTCTCTTTCCTTTATGCATGTGTCTTCCAAATGTCACATAATGCCACGCGCCAAACGATCGCAGCAGATGCACACATCTTTGGGGAAAATATACTTTCCAGAACGCAGCTCTTTTCTAGACCGGCCATCATTGAACTGATTCTTTCTCTTTTCTTCAGCATGTGGCTTGCAAACGTCACGCGGCAAACGACCGAAGATGATGCAATCACCTTTGGAGAAGGCGCACCTTCCAGTGCATGATGTGGAGTTCGATGTATTGAATGACTGGTGGAATTTTGGAGTTCGATATACAATACAAATTTGCTCTGCTCTTACATGGGATTTTTAGGGGAATTATCTGCACGTTCAATATAACCAAATTTTGTAATATCCCAGTTCATCTGTATCTCGCAAGGTGCCCGACTCTAAGGTGCATGCGTCGTCTGCTACACAGCTTTTGAGACACTTGTAGCTGCAGAAATAGTTTCCTAACAAGCATGAAACTTCATTATGATTAGTTTTATGGCACACCTAACACATAAGTCATTGTAGCCAAAGTAAAATTTTGTTGCAGTTGGCCTTCAAGGGACTCAATGGACTCAAGGAAATTCATAATTACCCATAGGTCTAGTAACTTATCTAATGCCCCCCTCCCCATTACTCAAAAACCATTTTGGGAACACTCAAGCTCTGCCTTTAATTGGACATTTTGATCACTGCTGATTTTTCTTGTTAAATGGATTCCTTATATGTTTCTGACAACAAAGCAGAAAGAATGAGTGAGATTAGGGCATGCAAACGAAACACATTACACATATAAAGTTAAAAACAAAAAGTTTGGGCAAAAGTGTGTTTCACTCTCTCATTTCACTCAATAATGCGTACATTTGACGCTACCAGTCACAACCATGCCTAGCACTCATGCAGCAGAAGCTTAGGTGCAATTGTTGCTTCACCAGGGCAGGCCACAGCCAGGCATTTGGACAAAGTTGCTCCTCCGCGTATGCGCCTTAATCAGAGAGACAAAGTTACAGAAAAAGCTCCCCCGATGTTCCTTTGTTGGTAGTAGAATTAGAAGGTACACTGGCACTCCCCAACCTGACCTCTTATTTGGCTTTCTCTGTGATTCAAACGATTTTCAGCAGCTTTTTTCAGGCCTCTTCGATAATTTGAGCTTTCGGTTAATTTGGACATTTCTTCTTGTCTCTTGAAGGCCGAATTAACGAGAGTTTACTGCACTGAGCAGCGATATAACAACTCCACTCGGTTTAATGCAAATCATTTTGGTAAAAAAAAAAAAAAACACGGATGTACAGAATTCTACATCATATTTCATCATCAGAATCCTGCATATTTTTGGTGGTTTGGTAGAATACTGTATAAATTTTATACTGGATCTTTCAGTGTGGTACACACTTAGGTGCAGTTTTAATGCTGTGTGGGTTCTAAAACAAACAAGACGAACAATTTTTTTTTTTTACTAATGTGATATTTGATCCAGTATTCGAAAGCATTTTTTCCTCATATTTGTATTCGGAAATCTCAGTTTTTACACACCCCTAGGTTTTACACGATTGCTTTCCGTCCTGATGGTAGCTCAAATCGGCTCTTGCAGCCCGCCCCCTCCCCCTTGTTTTTGAGAGGAGGCTCTGCCCTGCAGTGCACAAGGTCCAAATCATGGTGATGAGGAAGAAGAATTATGCTTAGCATTATTACAGTGGTTGTTTGGGACATTTTGTGGCATACACACCAACCGGCCCGCCCCCTCCCCCTTGTTTTTGAGAGGAGGCTCTGCCCTGCAGTGCACAAGGTCCAAATCATGGTGATGAGGAAGAAGAAATATGCTTAGCATTATTACAGTGGTTGTTTGGGACATTTTGTGGCATACACACCAACAGGCTCTGCTGCTTGGTGCAGTCTTGACAGTGAACCACGATATTTTTTTTCTTTTCCCTTATGCTATGATCAGTCAAAGCAGAAGTTCCGTAGCCACTGCTTTCCTGTCATGAACCGGGAGCAGCGCCGAGCAGTGCATGAGCTGGCAGAATTTTTTGGCTGTGAAACCCAAAGCTATGACCAGGAGCCTTTCCGGAATGTCGTCGTGTCAGCCTACAAGTAAGTGCACTCTTTAGTCTCATTCCCATCATGGTGCATCTCGTGCCTCTCTGCCATTCGCTGTCTCTTTTCTTATGTGCATTAGCTTTTTTCTGTCATAGCACTAGTGCGTATGAATCATTGACTGCGTAATACGGCAAACTTCTTACTTGCAGAGTTTGCCTTTTTTTTTTTTTTAGGTTTTCAAAAGATCCTCTGCCATTTTTGCAGCCATCGTGTGCAGGGTGTTTACAGTTCCACAGTTTTGGTGAAATGATATGAAAATTATAACAATGTGAATACAGACACTGTAATGTGGGGATGTGCCACATCTGCCTAATATAGTACTCTGGATCATGAATATGGGCCAGAGCCTCACTACAGCTGGGTTTTCTGACAGCTAAATTTTTATGGCAGAGTCCTTGAGTTCGGTGGCTGGAAAAGTGGGAAAGCATCTGCTGGTTAATTATAGTGCAAAAAGAACATTAGTGACATATATTAGCACTTTAACAGTTTTTCCTTTCTCTTGTGTGTGTATGTGTGATTGTGTATGCTTGGAAGCATTCATCACCTTCCAGGATCTTTTCAGGCTATCAAGAACTGCCTTGAGTTGCTGTCAAGAACTTGAGCTTATATGTGGGGGGACTCAAAAATAATCGGAATCATACTCTTGCACATTGTGTACTTGTAGTATTACGAGGTTATGTCACTAAGGCAGTGTGGAACCTGAGTTAGTATTCCAAGCAGCATCGACCGACCACGACATGTGCGGATTGTTCTGTGTGTGCGCACCTGCAGTGCACTTGTGACAGGAGGAAATGGCAGATTCTCACGAGCATGCGGCTGTGAGGTTTGTTTCTTTTTTTTACTCAGCAGAAACGCAGCAGAAACTTTTATGATGATGCAAGCAGCTTACAAAGAACATGCTTTCAGCAAAATACAAGGGTACAAATGGTTTGCTCAGTGTAAGAGGAGGAAAATGACCTTAGATCAGCCCCATTCCAGTCGTGTGCTTCAAGTGCACAAACAGAGGGCGATATCACTGAGCCTGTTAACCCATCGAGGAAGACCGCTGCAGAACAATTAACCCACTCGAAGACCTATCCCGGGTTATCCTGGAGCTCCAGTCAGCACATTTTGTGCAGTGATTGGGAATGCAATGAGCGGCTGCCAAATTTGTGCCCACTTTTCTCACCAAAGAGCAAAGGGATTATTGAGCACATGGCTCGCAGGGATTGCCAGTGTTTGGCCTTACGCCATTTTGATACAAATGCTAATGTCTTCACGATGCTATACCAGACGCATTACATTGACCGAAACTGCGCTGATTTTCACTGAAAAAGGCCAAGCAAGGGCAACAATTTTTTTGGAGTGGAAAGCTGCACTATGCCATGTTTTGCGATGGTCATCAAATATAATAATTTGACGATGGATGGATGAATGGAAGGATGGATGGAATATAGGAGCGCCCCCTTTGAAACGGGGTAGTAACACTTGCTATCATGCTCGGTTGCTATC
Organism: Amblyomma maculatum; assembly: GCF_055883805.1. Lineage (NCBI taxonomy): Eukaryota > Metazoa > Arthropoda > Arachnida > Ixodida > Ixodidae > Amblyomma > Amblyomma maculatum. The sequence goes on along the minus strand of NC_139345.1, from coordinate 36,752,325 downwards.
ATGCACCTTTAGCTGGAGGAGTGCCAGGGGTGTGTTGTGACGTCATACCGCGTGATGTGCCACAACTGCTATCACTGCGCCGTGTGTCGAACCCTGCCTCTCTAGCTGTGGCCATGTCGCGAACCACATGACTCGCTACTCGCTTAAAAGGACAGGGAGCCTGTCATTGGGTGTGTGCCTCGCCATGCAGGAGAGCCTTGCAGAGCCATCTTCACCGGCCTCGACAGCGGTTACTTGTCGCATAGGTGGCAGGCTGCTTCAGATCACCCAGCAGACCTGCTTCACTAGAAAAAGACATTATGGTTTAACCCTTCTAAAACAAATAAGACAGAGTGAAAGCTCCGTTACACTTGGCTATGCTTGGTTAGATTCAAAAATGTGTAGCTGAGTGTAACGGAGCTTTTGCTCTGTGTTACTTGGTCTAGAATAGTTAAAGCACCATGTTTTTGTTAATTTTTGCCCCATATGTTGTGACTTATTGAGGTATCTGAACATTTTATACGGTTTGCAAATAATGCTTGCTTTTCCCTTTGTGTCGCACTTTAATTATTTTAAATATGCAAACACACTCGAACACACTGGGATTCTCGCACCCATCCATCTGAAACCTCACAACCTTGAAAATTCATAAAACATGCCTGTGGCAGGCAGTAGGAGAATGATCATTTCACTGACCAGAAAGTTATGATGGTCCTATCAAGTAAAACGCTTACACAGATACAGCAACTGAATCTCATTTATCGTCCGTGTATTTTTTTTTTTTTTTTCTGAACTCGTGACCAGTCATCACAGATTACAGTGTTCACTGGTTGCAGCATTTTTCTGTTGCCACATCAGTTAAGTTGCTCTCTTGTGGAATCAACAATATGGTGATTGTATGAGAGGGCTAGGCAGTTTATGTCCAGCCGAAAATGGCATGCATTGAGACTGCATTTCACGACTGGCACTTTGCCATCAGGCATTGTAAGAATGTGTGGAAGAAATGGCCTTGCTTGAAATGTTGATGAAGCAATATTTTGATGGCAGTCGAAAGCCGGTGCAACTGGCGAAGTTGCTAGGCAAAATAACTGGTGCAGTGGCTTGAGGCAAGTCATGGTGTTGGGCCGCGACACTATGACTCGAGTGCTGCCATTTTATGGCATAGTCTCATGCCTGCAGTTTCAGTTTGGGAGTGAATTCTTTCTCATCTCGTGGCTCTGTGTTGTGAGATAGGTATGAGAGGACTAGGCAGTTTATGTCCAGCTGAGATTAGCATGCATTGAGACTGCATTCCAGAACTGGCACTTCGCAATCAGGGGTCGCGGGAATGTGTGGAAGAAATGGTTCGGCACACATTTTAGCCGAAGCTGTCACTCTTGTTTCGTGGGGCATCTTGTGGCATAGCTATATTACTTCAATAACCAGCCTCACTCTGTGGATATCTCACTACCTCACAATGCTTCAAGATTCTGTACGTAACAGCAGCTCAGCATTCTGTGAGCTTTATCACGTAGGCCTTTACTGCCTAAGCAGTACGAGTTGCCGTCGAACCACCTGCAGCACCCCCCAATGGGAGCAAAGAGGCTAGGCTGCCCAAGCGAGGGGTGAATATACAGAGAAAGAAAATAGTACTGAAAGCAAGCGCGCAACATTTATATTATGCAACAAACTTGAGGGTGTAAAAATTCATGAGTCGTAATGCCAGTTAACTGGCATAATTTTCAAGCAATAGGGTGTGGTGAAAGAGAAAAACATCATCCAAATATCAGTCGTTCTGCTTAGCAGCTCATTGCAACAGACCATTTTTTTCCCTCTACTTCACTGAGCACAGTAATGTTCAGTTTTCATGGCTGTGTTTTTCGAAAAGCTTTTGTTTGTTTGTTTGTTTGTTTGTTTAAGCCACCTGCGTTTTAGGTTACATATACTCGAAAATACTTACTCGAAAACTTGATACTTGCACACCACAGGGCTCTCGCGCTTAAAAACAAACCTGAGCCCGAGGCATTCGCTTGTTTCTAGTGTCTCATCTCGATGTGCCCAGCTACCGTTTTTTCTTGAAAGCGGGCTTTGTCCTTGCTTAGCTTCGCAGCTGGGAGCATATGTAGAGCACATTGGCTAGAACCATCTGAAGTCCTAAGTAATGCGTGGCGCAGAGTGGAGGCAAGAGGCATGTTTTGCAGTGCATGAGCACAGAAGTTGGTAAGCTTGTAGCGTAGTGTGCATAATCATCTATGGGCCATGCAAACTGCTGGCTGACAGCACTTATTTTGGTAGTGAATTTGAGAACTTTCAGTACTTCTGTAGTTCAAAGAGAGGATAACAGATGGTCGCTTAGAATAACAAATTGGATTGAAAGGGAAGGAAAGCGTAGTAGAGGGAAAGCATAGTAAAGTTTAAGAAACCGAGTAAAACAGTGCTAGGTAGGACGGGACACGTGAACGACAGACACATGCGCTTTCCTGTTCACGTGTCCCGTCCTAACTAGCACTGTTCTACTCGATTCTTAAGCATGTACCAACCAGCCTGTATTTGCCCTCTTCTGGCAGAGTAAATTTATGTGGCCGATGAGGTTGAAAAGCTCGCATGGGTCAGTTGGATGCAGCTAACACAGGACTGGGTTAATTGAAGTAATGTGGGACAGGCCTTCGCCCTGTTATGGGTGTAGTCCAGCTAATGATGATGAATGTCCCAAAGCGACTCGGGGTACGAGAAATGCCGTAGTGGGGGCCTCTGGAAATTTGGATCACGTGATGTTTTTTAACCCGTTCACGGTCATGGACGTACCGTCACGCTTCTGCGCTCCCCCCCCCCCCCCCCCCCCCCCCCCCCAACGTGTTGCTTACGTACCGGTACGATCTCTATCATGCGTTCAAAACTTCACACCTTAGCACAAAGCTGGTGCACTTGGATTGGCTGCGCCATCTGTCGAATCTTTCTACAAGTTCGTATTTTCACCCCTCACTGTGTTCACCGAAACATGACTCGATCACTGCTTTCGCTCTCTCGCCTCGCCCTTGCTTGCGGCTAGCAGCAGCTAACGAGGTTGTTTTAGCCTCTTTCCATCTCTCTCTGTCATCTTGATTTCATAACGTGCCATTTCTCTCTATTGTACGAGCCATGAAAGTGCACCTTCCGTGGGTATGGTTAATTTCGGATGGTGACCACGGAACCTTCAACTTTGGACTGGAGCGATGCCGGGCTCGGATTCAGATGGGACATACCACACTCAAGAAGTATTGAGCAGTGTTCTTTTCTTTTTTTTTTTAGGTTATCCTCATTTATCTGATTTATATTCAGGCTGATGATGGTGGTGTTTATTAACAACATCTGCAGTACATTGAAATGTCCATATTCAGTTGACTAGGTTATTTGTGTAGTAATCATAAATCACTATGCTCATTCTCTAAAACCAAGCCGACACTGGGGGTGAGTCATGGCCATAAACACCCGACAGCGAAAGGGTTAACATGCACTGACATCGTACAGCACATGAGCGCCTTACTTTTTGCCTCCATCGAAAAGCAGCCACCGTGACCGGGATTCGATCCCGCATCTTTGGGCACAGCAGTCATTCTCTGTAACCACTGCACCACTATTGTCAAGTAACTCAGCACTGAGTATTTTATGGAGTGGCACAGAAACTGAAGATTTTTGTTGTTCATGCTCTCAAGATGCTGCAAAATGCTGATATTTCTGCTACAAATGATCATATTCCTGCTGCATAGCTGCTCTATAATACACAATTTCCTTCTCTATTACTGCTTTAGAACGCCTCACAAAACTAGGGGTCTTAATAATAGCCACAAAATGCTGCACTTCAAAGATCAGGACCTTCACAAGGAAGGCTTCAGTTATATAGTAGAGTGTAGGATGTCCTGCTTGACAGCATACAGCATTGCCATGCCAACCTAAAAACTGGCTTTGGGCATGGGCACTGCACTGCTGTAGGGCAGATTTTATACAGAAAACGGTATAGCCAGTGTACACTGAAATGGTTTAGCCTTTGAGGACAACTTAGAGGAATGGTTATCAGTTCAATCTAGTGTCGGGTAGTCATCTCAACAGATAGTGAAAAGTGGGCAAAGCACGATTTAGTAATGATAATGGTCTCCTTTTTTTGTGTTTGTGTGTGTGTGTGCTTCACAGGGACCGTTGCCGGATTCCCAGTGGAAGTGTGGTTGCAGTTGTTCAGCGAGAAGCAGCGTGTACCCCACAGAGGAAAGGGCCCGCACCATTACCTCAAGGCCGCAGCCGCACAAACACTGTGCTTCCTTTGAGCACTCCATTGCCCCTCACCGCCAGCCTCAGCAGTTCAGCCTCTGCTGCACAGCCTGAGGCACCATCACAGTCTTCATCTACATTTGACTACTTCAACTACGACTCGTGATCAGTCTTTGGTACATACGAGCTGAGTAGATTGTGGGACTGTTATTCAAGGTTGCAACGAAAGAACAATGACACACTTGGCAGTGTCATTTGATGCATGTTATTTAATTTTCTTTTTTGTAACTTTGTCATATAGCAGGGTTGTTGGTGCTGAAATGCAGTTTTTGCAATAAATTCTGTTTGTTAAATTCTGTCATTTTTGTTTTATTTTGCATATGCAGAGTCATGGTGTCATTCAGGGGCCTTTCTTTCTGCCTCATTTTATATGTGATCTTTATTCATGTTAAGCTAGTAAACCTGAAAATAGACACTGCAGCAATCTCACGCTGAACTGTTTTCAGCCACTGAGGAGTGAACAACATAAGGAACATTTTTTAGTTCAGCAAAAAGTTTTATAGGCAGTTAGTATTTAATTTCAGAGATCTCATGTCAATGTTACCAACTGGCTGTCCACTTGTCACTACAATTTGAAAGATTAAGTAGGACGTAAATATATCTGCACAGCTTTTAGTTGGATTCATATAACTTCACTAGATTTCATATCATAATCAAATGGAATGAGCATGTTTTGAACTGCTACCGTTTTCAGTTTGCACATTTCTAGTCTCTGTCAACACTCTGAAAGGGATTATGCCTTCACGTGGTTTGAGAGTAGAATTGCGTTGTTAGCTAAACTGCACTTCACACTAACCTACAGTTCTTTACTTCATTATTTCTTTTTTCCAATTTCTGAGTAGGATGTGCATTGCTGTTGGAGAAAACTAGTAAAATATTTAACTTTGCAAGATATTGCATATTGTGCCTCAATCTACCTCTAACAAATGAACTTTGGCCCCCTCTAGGCACTAGTAATGTAGTGCCAAGCTCTTTTAATGACTGCAGATAACAGTATGGTCAAATAATATACTTCTTAGTAAGTCAGTAGTACTCTGCAACATATAAACTTTCTGTCTTTATCCAACTTTTTTGTTTGTCTTTTGTTTCGTTCTTTTTAACTAAAAAGGCCACTACACACTCTCAGCACAGTCATGTATTTGATTTTATTTTGTTTGCAACAAGAGAGACCAATCTGGAAAAAGCTTCATCCGATGAAGCCATTGTCATGGAATGTCGAGAGGAGGTTATGAGCAGATCGAAAAGGGAGACTGTGAGCTGCGGAGTGAAGCCACCAAGGAAAGGAGAGAAGGACCAGTAGTAGCATGGCAGCCAGTTGTAAGAAAGAGAACAAAGAGGGAGGGTAAAGGGGGCTAGTCAACGAAATGCTGGACTGACACGCACTGGTATACTGCCGTCATTGATATAACTTGCTATCTTGGGACACATGAGGTGAGGTGTCTCGGACGTGTAATTCCTTCTTGTCGACAACAGGGTCCCGCAACTTTTTCACCTCACTGGTTGCCTCTGAGTGGGAAATGGTGATTGTTACCAAGAGGTGTCTCTGAACGCAACCTAAAGGTAACATACACTCACTGAAGGCAGGAAATGATTACAGTGAAGCTAATTGAATAGTGTTACCATTGTCATGCCTTCATCTCATGGCTCTGTTCACGGCTGGTTTTGTGGCTATTAAGAATTAAAAATATCACAATGCAACCAAAAGGGGAGCAGCCCCCAGAAAGATCATAGTAGCTTATTTTAACGCTGTGATTTTAAAAAAAATTCTGAATAAAGTTGCACTTAGAGGATTCGAACAGGTGTTTTATTCGCTCAGTGCGAAGGTAAGTAGTGTAAATCCATTGCGCCACTGAAGCAACGATTACGGCAGCCTTTAAATTCGCTCTTATTCATTTTTACAATTTTTCCGCTATCTGTCGCTAGGTGACGTTGCTCAGAGGACAATACCGTTGAGAGAACGGAATCTCACGTCTCTGACACATGTGGACGAATTAATTGTAACATCCCCAACGTTCCTGCAGCATGGCAACGTGATGCGTAACAGATGACTGACCTAGAGAAGCAACAATGTGGGCTGATTTTTAAAAATATCAATGGAACTTTCTAATTTATATTGGTATACATAGCATAAACCTTAGTTTGCCAGATGTAATCTCATGGAGTGAAAAAAACGATATTAATAGTCACTACAATTGCCTCCATAGTCCGTCATTATACTGTGTACGTGCATCATAAACAGATTGTTACCACAGACCTGGTCGCATGAATCTTAATCATTGCCTGTGGCTTTTAACACTGAAGCTATCCATGGCTGCTTTTCAAACCTACAAGGGGGCTGTAGTAGCTTGTAGAACATTGGTGCCACAAAAAAATTTGGAAAAAGAATGGTCCAAAAATTTTCTGAAAGCAAATATACGCATCATTACTATACTAAAAATGCAGATGCAGAGCTCACATACGTCTGTGAACTGTCGAACTCTGATATACTAAATTCAAAGTAAAATGTGGAAATGTTCAGTATGCCAGAAATTTTACTTATAAAAAATGGCGGTGGATATCTATGACCAACAAGCATTCATGGTACTCATAGCACCCAACGGAATACTGGCACCACACCACTTGCTAGGTGTTGCCAGGTGTTATTGTGTCTAACCTACTGTAGATGGTTCATAGAAGCCAGCAACTACCTGTTATAAAATGTCTGATACCATCATATGTGCACTATAAATAGAATAAACGCTAATTAAAATTGAGGTACAGTTGAGTTTGAGGTTAGTTTTAAATTTTGACAATGTACAATTTTCTTGCTGAAGGGAAATAAAGATGACATGGGAGGTCACCTCACTAGGCTCTATTATAGTGCCAGAGCTTGGTCAGACGTGCTGAGCAGTGCCAATGTACAGGTGAGGGAGGAGGAAGAGAGGCTTCTGCAACACACTCGATAGCAAACCGCTTTACTTGAGGGCCACTGATAGTTTTTAGTTTCATTGGCTTCACCACATGGCAGCAATGTGGCATGGAAAATGGTACAAGATACTAAAGGCCAGTCTCAAACACACCCATATTCATCTCTTCACACTGTTTCAATGCGTGACTGCTGGCAGTACATGATCTCTGCACGTGAGAAGCGATAAAAGGGAGCTGGTAATTAGGACGGCATTTACAAGATTGTGGCGCTCAAGAACGGCTAAACTTCAGTTCGATATAGAGCGACATTTTCTTGTGGTACATGTGGTTTTCAAGGGGATAATTTATGTTTTGATATAATCAGTAAATGGAAGTATCTGCGTTCAATATTACTTATGTATGAGCCATAACAGGTGCAATTAGGCAATTTTCAATTGGCCCAGTCCTGTACTAATTTATGATTGGAAACTTACACTGGCACTATTTGGAAATTCCCCAGTTGGAGACAACTGTTTCTTTCTTTTTATTTATTGGGTTAGCTCGGTCCTGTCGACCACTGTAGAAACTCGCTATGTATCTAATATCTTTTCTTCAACTAAATTTGTACCTATATGCTTGCACTCTGTTCCAGCTAGGTATTCCAGACACCAACATGCGACTTCTCTTCATGTGAGCTTCAACAGAACGATGTTTTGAACCCTTTCGCCACTTATACCCTCGTTTCCACTAAGAGCTGTTTGGATCCGGATTTTTCTGCTATTTCAATATCACGCCACCTTTCGTCGCTATTTTTCCAGTTAGACAGAGTTTCGTGTTCTTTATATGGTATATGTAAATCGTCCCCCTTCTAGGATGTTCAAGTACCTACCATTAGATTAGCATACTGCATTATACCAATACAGCCTGCTAACGCACTTTAATCCACCTACCAGACGGGTTAAGGTTTTTTTTCATCTTTGGGAATTTTATTGCAAAAACATGACTAATCCCGTTAAGTAAAAATATATCTGTCTGTCAAATAAATTACGAGCCTGCCTCTGGCAAGTGGAAATTAATTGGCAGTTGATGCTCCTGTGTACTGATTGGTTGGCAATTTCTGTGAAGACACAATTAACATGTCATGGCCAAATTTTCAACAGCTATCATTTCGACGCGCTAAAAATCTAGCTGTCAAAAGATCTAACCAACTAGGCTCAGTTCTCGCTCTTCACTCTCTCAAGAGCTACCAACATGACGGCACATTTGAGATGGGAATCGAACTCGCCAGGATTCTTGGATCTCTGGTTAGACACAATATTTCAGGCTATGTAGGCCCACTTATAAAGCTAGGTTAAAGCGGGGCTTTATATCTATGTCTCTCCTGGCATCATAGGGTTCAAATAAGGGAACGGGCAAGTGAACATGGACATCACGAGTTTGCTCCCATATAATTCCATTGAAACACCCTGCATTTCGGGGTTTCCCTTGCAAGCACTTGGTTAAAACAGAGGTCACGATACACTGGCTTCATTTGAGACTGTCATTCGGAAGGAATCTCCTGTACCCAGTGCTCTCACTCAGTTATACCAACTCTCAGAACCGAATGGGTGCAGGTCATGTATCGGACATCTCAAGCTTCATTGGTCAAGCTGCAATGAAAGTGGAAGGAAAAAGGCTATAGCTTTCGAATGGAGCATGATAGAGACACAATTTTTTTCACAACAGAGTAAAATTTGGGCAAGTTGGCACGGATTCATACCATTTGAGAAGCGCAACACCAGGACGTTCTGGTATTGCGCTTCTTGTATGGTCTCCACAGAAGATTTCTCAATGCCAGACAAGAATTTGAATTTTTCAAAAAAAGAAGTCGATTTTGAAAGGTGGCGACTTGACATCCAATGCTGATTTCTTTTTTTTTTTTTGTTAATGATACATGCTTTACTGCAGATGGATCACCACATGGTTTTCACCTTCAACCACTAAATAATTAATGTTTGAAATGTTTTTAACCCGTTTCGGTTTCAACAGTGTAGCGATGAAACCCCAGGTGAAAATTTCTGCTAGTTTCAAAAATGTTCTTCCCAGCAGAGCTTAGTTTTTTAGTGCATACACAAATTTGCTGGGACTAGTAGCTGCTGGATCCAATAGCTTTTCAACCGGCAGCTGCTGGAATTAGTAGGTTCCCTGGAAGCAAAATGACCTGTTTTTTTCTCTCTCTCTCTTTTTTTATAAGCTGGTGGAACAATGACCTTTTGTTTTCTGCCTTCTGAGGTATACACATTCAAGTGAAGCTACAGTTTTTATAAATGCTGAGATTACACAACAAATTCTCTCTCTTCTTTTCCATCCTTACTTTTTTTATAGTGTGCAACAAACATTTCTGGTACTTTGTTCTGGTTAAGATCGAATCTGTTTAAGGGCATGTGAAAAAGTAATGAAGGCAAAATACAGTGCTGCTCTCAACATATGCATAATTTTGCACACTTTTTTGTCATTGAAACAGTTAAGCTTTAGGACAACCTGCGAGTTTAACTCGCATTATTTTATTTTCGTGAATTGCACGGATCCGAAATATTCGAATGGCTTTTGGTTTTGATGGACATTGTTTTTAGTTTTTTACACCCCTTTTTTCTTACGTCCTGATACCAGACACTGTGTCACAATGGGATATTGGACAGCTTCGAACCTCATTCAACAAGCAACTGTTAGGGAAACAACAAAGTACAATTTACACCTGACTTTCTCTCTGTGCAGATTAGGTCCTCAAGTTGACCTTTCTAGGACCATCTACTGACCGGAATCCTCAGGACATCCTAGACACCACCCAAGAACTCATGAGGATGTTTGTACCTTTTAAGGCAAAAGCCTTAATGGCTCATACTGTCGTGACAAAAGCTGTCTGCGCGAGTGGCACACCTGACTGGTCGACAAAGAAGTGACGTCACCAGCCGCCAAATTCGAAGCGACCAACTAGAAGTCTCATAGCGTTCCCGCCATCTGCAATCCCACACTTCAACGCGCGCCAGGGAACGCCTGCCCCGCCGGGGTGGTGCAGTGGTAAGACGCCCGACTATACTGTGCCGGAGTACGCCTGTTCGAACCCGACCTCGGCGGCTGCGTTTCGATGGAGGCGAAACGAGGTGGCGTCAGCGCACGTTAAAGATTCCAGGTGGTCGAAATTACCCCGTAGCCCTCCACTACGGCTCCTCTTTCCACCTTCACTCCCACTTTCCTCCCTTACCTTACGGTGCGGTTGAGGTGTCCGCAGAAAACAAGTGAGACAGTTACCGCACATTTCCCTTCCTATAAATCAATCAGGAACGCCAGGTGACAGGAGCGATTGTGTACTGTCCAAACACACACTTGTCGGAGAAAGTGTGACAGATACGTACTGCGCCTTTCCTTTCCTGTAAACCAGTTATAATTATATGTAGCACTACTGCAACGAACGCCGATAAAAGGCAAATGATAGGAGAGGAAGGCTAGGCTTTCCTCATTCTCCTTTTGAGAGACATAAGAGACCCCTTAATTTTTCAGTATGTCCTCAAGATGCATGTCATGTTTTGGTCGTAAAACATACATGTTGCAAGAATGTCCTTTATAGTCCTGAAGCAGAATGTATTGAAGACTGCTAAGCAAACTTCTGAATTAACGTCTTGTATAGATGAAGACGTAATACAGCCTTGCTGACACAACTTTCAGACGTCTTGTGTAAGATGTTTCTTAGATGTTTATTGAGGCCAACGACAACCATGAGTAGTTTAGACATTTCAAGACGTATAGAAAATTTTCTGTACTGTGTGGGAGTTTTTGAGTGTTCCAGCTCCCTACGGGCGCCTCGATGAACGAACACGGCGAAATCCGCGTCTTGATCGAGGCGGCCGTTTTGGCCCAACCTCGCTTTGACATATTTCTGAATAAAGATTTCGCCGTGTCCACTTTTTACCAATTTCTTTACTGCCGCACTATATTCAACAACGTTGTTTTAGCCCCACTATGCGGTAAACGAACTGCTGGACGGCAGTTCTAAATCATATTAAACACAGGGCTACCGAGTTTGCGCTTGGTTTGCGTCGTTGTCGCTATCTTCGTGAGGTGAGTCCATGGTAGAAGAACAAATGGTAGCGTAACTCCCATAGAAGCCTGCGTGTCAGCTCTGAGCGAGGCCTTAGTTTCCCAGTGCCCCCTGCGAACTGTGAGGCACAACAAACACGTGACGTTGCTTGTGACGTCACAGTAACGTACTTTTGGCGGGGAATTTGATTGTCTTTTTACTTATGAACGAAAAACAAGGCCAACAACGACGGAGGCAGAACGATGCTCGGATAAGGCAGAAAAATGGACACCGTAACTGTTCAGCCAACTTTACTTGACATGGATTTCTACTGTCAAGTTTTACGTTAACTGAAATGTTACGGCATCTTTAACCACCTTATCGTAGCATCGTTCTGCCTCCGTCGTCGTTAGCCTAGTCTTTCGTCGCGCGTCATGTAAACGCATTCTGGGGCTTAATTCTTCGGGCACGCTTGTGAACAAGGGCCTTCAAGTGAATTCGGCAAGCACATGGATAGAACCACATGGCTTGAGGCATTTCACTAAGGGCATAAATGAGTGAAGCTGTGCTGCATAGAAAGCCAGGCTTTATTAATTCACGATTACTTACATAGACGCTTCACGACAATGAAATCTAAGTGTAGGAGAGCGACCACCGCTCATTCGTCACGGTCTTCATGAAATCCTCGTGATAACAAAATTTCCTGAGCGTAGGTCTCCAAACGAGACGCGGTGAGATTATAAAAGGGTGAAAGATCTTGCTAACAAAGTACATATCAGCGTCAAAGAACAACAAAAACAAACGAACGGAATAACTAACGCTAGCGCTAGAACGCCAACCTGTAAGAGCTTAGGTAAGCAATTCAAATTGGGATTGCTAGTATTTAGAAGTTAATGCGTCTGAGAAGTGAAAATATCTACGATATAGCTTCGCTCCAATTAATCTCGCCATGTTCATGATTCCCATATTTTACTCGCGCTTTATTTGCCACTGAGAGGAGTCAATGTGAGGTTACAAATTTACAACTTAAGCATTTAACATGTTCATGAGAAAGATCCCATTGACAATAGGAACATCACTGTAATAACAGCTAAAGCACGTTCAGCGAACGTTGGTGCGGTAATACGACGCAGTAAGCAAAACACGCAGCAAAGGGAGCGGAACGGCAGGCTCTGAGCAATGCGACACGCGTCTTGGGGGCAATAAAATCTCACCTTTACCACTCAATTAAAACATGCGATACGCCGCTCATGCAGTCGTGTATCAGTAAAACAAGCCACCACTTTTGCGACGTGCCTGGGAGGCCGAGCCGAGTCGCCGAGCTGTGACGCAGCATTGTCCCATCGTCCGGAAATGCGCACATGCAGCGGCAATCAGTTTCTCATCGAGCACAGACAGTCTTCGCCTTGCTGTAAAGCTCTACTGGCTCTACCACAACCAGCAGAATGAAATACTGACTGTTTGTTACAGATAACCCACTCTGTACGCAGCACGCAACGATGAACGTTGAACCGGAGCTCTGAGCCATATCTGAGCTTTGGGCAACTACGCAGCGGATAATAAGTGGCCGAGAGAGGCCGTTAGAAACAAGTTAAAATATTATTAAAAATGTGACACGTTTTTTCTTACGCAAGAAACAAAAACTTCATTCATTCCTGAGCGCGAATATTATGTTTACTTTCTAATTCTTTGGAGTTCTGGCAGATCTTATTTTATGTGCGCTAGTAATTTGCCTCACAGTTCGCAGGAGGCCTTATCATCGAGTTGATGCCGCTGGCGGTAGGCAGCTACACGCGTTTTCTTCCAAGTTGCGCGACCAGTTGTACATTGACCTTGGTGAGTCTTCTGATTGGTGGAAGCAGCAGAACAAAACCGACGCATGACCGACGTGCGCAGCTTGTTTCATACCTAACACTACCTTTCGAATACTTGCCATATCTTTGCAAAGGAGGAGGACAAAACTTTGAAAAGTTTTATGAAAACCTTCTGGGGTGCAGCATGCAAATGCAAAAACCGTTAAAATAGTCTTATATGTAGCGCCACCTTTTCTACAGTACATACGAATGCCTGTAAGGACAGGCCCCGTTAGCGTGAGGCTAAAATATGGCTTCTGTTTTGCGCCAGCCGAACTGTTATTTTAGTTACAACTTATTTTTATAATTAATAAACTGATGAGTGCGGTGCCTCTGTCGATGATGACAAACTGACTTCAAGTCTGAGCGGCTTGGTAGGAGTAAAATCGTGAACTATCCTGGATCCTTGCTCGGAAGCCTAACTTTTCACAGACATGGCAAGGTGTGTGTTGTGCTCGCTTTTCGTTGAAAACAAACTGTTTTGAGTATACTCTGTACGCCTTGCTCGTGATTTCATTTTTTTTACCTTTACTACACAACTAATTGTATTGTTTTAGGTTCTGTAAACGTCTGTAAACGTTCTTAATTCCTTCTTCTTCTCCGTACTCTTTTGCGAAAACTCCTTGACCCTTGTGGATTTGCCACTTTGAAACATTTTACAGAAGCGCCGAAGATGACATTTTGGACGATGACATTCATTTGAAGGTAAGGATCATTGCTGTCCTATTAATTTCTTACGTAGGTACCGCGCTACAACTCCGGCATGTACTGATTCGTCGTGTTACGGTATATTGGAGATGCGCTGTCCTTAGTTTTATGGTGGTGAACGTATTCGAAGATCGCTGACTGCAACATCAAAGCAGTCGGGAGCTCAAAGTCTCGTCTTTCACCATATCACAGTTAAGCAGGCAGCGAGCTTGAAATTTGAAATTTATATCTGGCTGAGTAAAGTTGGCACTCCACTGACTTTTCATCAAGAAACCTTGATGGACTGATGAGATGCTTGCTTATTTCAGGAAGAATATGAGCTGGACATTGCTGATGAGAATGCTTTGCTTGATTTGGATGAGGACGAAGCACCTTCTAGCGGGCAGCGTAAGTGCATTCTATTTGACGTTCATTTTTATTCATCCCAGTGGCATGTTTCTACTTCAATGTATACCTTGGACCTGCTAGTACTAAGTGAACACAGACAAGTGGGTTGGGGATATGATGCAGCATGCATTTAAAGATCTCTGCATAGAAGCATGGAAGAAAGCATTAGCAAAGCAACCTCCCTTGGTGATTAATTTTTCTAAAGTCTCTGTGTACCATTTTATTATATGACTTGCAAGTGTGTTAAGTTCTTAGCATAGTGCGAGTGTGTTCTGTTACAGACTTCACATTGTGCAGGGTGTTTGTTGTATGTCCCATATCTGCTTTCAATTGCAGGGGACACTGTTGCAGGAGGTGTGACAAGCATAGAATATGTGGATGAGGAAGGCAACCCTGTGACAGTATGTGATGGTGACAGCCTTGAAATAGTGGATGAGTACAGTTATAGCGAAGACAGGTGAGCACTTGAAATTTGAGGATGAAGCTGTAGTAAGGATTTTCCTGAAAAATAGCGTTTTCAGATATTTTTTCTGCATTTTCATGCAAGGTGTCGAGACATTCATACTTCATATTACGTAGCTGCACATAATTTTCGCTATGGCATTTATATTTGCTAGTCTGTGGTATAGAGAGTTCAACGTACTGATTTTGTTTTGTAACATCAACAAAAAACGCTGGCTGTAGGAGTGTAGTTAGGCATTCCATACTGTAATGAATGCCAAGAACTCGTTTTCTTATTCAGTATTGTGTCCCTGAATTTGTGGGTAGAATGTGGAAGTGGGGCCCCAGATCTCTTAAGGATGCATACTGTATATCAATAGGCTCCTCGGTCTGGAGAATAGAGCGTTTAATTCAGTGTGGCTTAATAATTTCCACTGCTCATTTTTACAAAGTGAAGTGAGGCTTTTTGGTGAGTACTCAGACTTCTCAAATCCGGATTTACCAGCTGAACACAGAATGTATTGTGCAGGTTCCCAGTGGAAATTATAGTGCATAGTTGGTTTCGGAATATGTGTTCATTGTATTTCACCTTGTTACTAGAACCGCATTTCTTGGATGTGCATTCTGGCAGTACGTGCTTCGATACCAATTATAATGTTTGAAGTCCTTATAATCAGCTTTAATATTTTTATGGAGGTGGCATCAACAGTGCACCACGTTGTGTGCAGTGTTCTCAACATATACAGTTGAGCCAGGTTATATCACTATTTCAGTTTGTAAAAAATTCACAGGTACACCTAATTACATTATGTGCTGGCATTTTCAAAGCTTTGGAAGCTGTGTACATCTTTATTGTGTAGGCAATCGTGGTAACCTCCGCGGTCATGTGTGAGTGGTATGCTAAAACTAATCTAAGCTTGCAGCAAAATTAGTGGGTTGCTTTTACCTTTTAATGCGAAAGCATTAATCTGGAAGCTCAGAGCCTAGCAAAATCGTCTAATGCTTGTATGTCCGAAAGGCATAACGAAATAATTACAAGAAAGCGAGAGAGAGATGCAAGCATGCGTATGAAAGGAGCGCTTCTGGTACCGTGATCCACATGCAGTTGGAAGAACGTGTCTTCATCAGTGATACTGTAGGTCTTAGGTTTCGCCAGCCCTTACATTGCTCACAAGGGAGAAGCTTTGCTAGGTTTTGTAAATGGCTGATGAAGGACGAAGGCCTGCCAGAACAGCAGTGCCATGTTTAGTGTACACTACCGTGCCTGGCTTGAGGGTCATGAAATTTGGCCTCGGTTACCCAAAAATTGACCTTGACCAAATTAAACTAAATTGACATCCAAGTACAGTGGACCATGCCCAGTCCAACAGTCAGACCCAGATTTGAACCTGAGCCATCCAACACTTTGGCCGAGGTCACCTGAAACTTGACCTGCATAAATGCACCGAATGGACTGTGCTTTTGCATGAGTTACTGGTGTAACCACATTAAATGCTGCGGTTTTTGTTGTCATGAATAAAGTGTTTGTGAAAGTGAAGCTACTCATATGGCTGTACTTTGACCTGGAAAAGACTGTATTTTGGTACGTGCAGTACCAATTATAGTGTGGATTATCACGTCCCCCATGACATACGTTATTGTTGCTAGCCAATATTGAAATTTTAGAATATGAATATGGGAAAGGAATGCATTCGAATATTGAATATCCGACCAATGAAAAAAAGAATGAAAAATTGAAAATATCAAAAATTGTACATACAGAAGCATACGCCCTACTGAAAAATGCAGTATGCATTTTAAACTGGATTGCATATACTGGTGGACCTGCGTGAATCTGGGTGGAGCTGTCATACTGCTGCTGAATGGAGTAAACTCATGTTCATTTGGCTTTCAAGGGACCGGGAAAAATGTTCGAGTTAACCGAAAGCTCGAATTATCAAATGGGCTTGATAAAAACGGCCAAAACCGTTTGCACTGCAGTAATTTTATCTGATGAACGCCAGCACAATAGTTGTCTGCATCTGAGGTGAAATACAAGCGAGAACGATGTGTTTCACCTAGTGCTCGGTTTGCGCACGCTGCCGGGAAGGTCCTTCTTCATAAAAAGGGCCCCGCCACATTTGGAGGGTGCTTCACTGCACAGTCTGTGCAGTTCAGTGAATTCGAAAATTCTCGGTGTATTCGAAAAATTCCGAATATAATGGTGTCTTCGGCTGACGGCACTCGTGGAGTTTTCTGTGCACTCCGAGACTCTTATCTGTCTCAGAGGCTATCCTACGTTTCTACAAATGGTGTATAGAGCTAGTGCTAACTAGAGACGCCGGTGCATGCTGCGAAATGTTGCGATTTTGGCGGTGTTGGTTTGTCAGGCACTACAACAGTACTCCACGAGTGCCGTCAGCCGAAGTTTTCGGAGTAATTGAGTAACAAACATTCGATTTGTATCCGAAATCATTGTGTTGATTCTAAAGCAGATGAGAACTTTTCTGTGTGATATGAAATGAGGTGCTGTATTGCAACTTTGAATACTTGCGAGAAAGTGCACATGCGGAGTCGCCTAACAAAACCTAAAACTAGGTACTGTTGTGGGCAGGGCAGGGTCGCTGCTGAGACTTGAAAGCAAGAGCTTTCGATGACAGCGTGCAGTGTGAATAGTTTCGCACCAAAAGCAAACATTTTTTTTTCTTTTAGGAAAACTCAAGAACTAGAACTTGTAACATTGAGGGTGCACACATTATTTTTTCGTATCGCTTGTTTATATTGCATATCTCTTGTATACAGTGTAGACTCGGTTCGAGACCGAACGTGAATATGTTTCCCAAACTCATTCGATGGTGAAAGTCATTCGAACCTAATGTCATTCAGTGTTCCTATGTAATAGTTGCAAATTACTGACATTAGATTCTAATGCAATCTGATGCAAATGACATTATGTTTGCTAGTTTGACAGAGGCACTACTTGACCTGAAGAAGCACATTATGTTGCCGGTCTAATAGAGCATTAGAACCAAGCCAATTCATTTACTTTTAACTGAGATGGCTCGGCACTTGCTTAAACTTCTGGCTGCATCTGACTTGTTGGGACACATTAAGAAAATACAATTCACTCCGTAATAAGCTACACTAAAATGAGCTGTAGAAAATGCAAACTTACCAATGACTATGAGGTTGCACTGCATTTAGCTAACCTAGTAGGCAAACTTTTTGGTTTGTTATGCCCAGGAGCTGGGTAAGAGTATTTAACCCTAACTTGCAGCACAGTGTACCACAGCCGTGCTGCATTTCTTCAAAATCCACCAACCGTAGAGTGTGTCATAAGCACAGTTGTTATTTGAATGCACTGAAAAAAATAAGGTGCTTGGTACATAAGTTTGCTTCAGTGAAGAATTTAAGCGGAAGCCTCACCATTTTGATTTTACATAGCTCACTGGACAGGGCAACAGAAAGAACACAAACACGTGATGAATGTCAGACTGCCTGCCTACTACCCAAAAATTAACTCTTTTGAAGGTTTACCATGTCTTTTGTTGGTCTATTCCTGTGAGTATGGGACATGATAAACAGGTAAAATCCAGCTTACCAAAAAAAAAAAAGGCAAAATTACAATTTCATACGCACTACAATTACTGCATTAAAAGTAAAACCTGCAGTACGTAATAGGCAAATGGCAAGTGTACTACATCGATATATCAGCATAGCATAAAAGCTTGCAACCCTCTCTTATACTATTACAGCTTGCCTATTGATTGTATTGAAGAACATTGTGTAATTGCACATAATTATTGTGTATCTTTTCCTAATGCAGTGAGTAACTGAAGTTTTCCACCTTTGTTCCGTCAGGCCCAATGATGATGGAGATGTGCTGGATGTGGACATTGACCCGGATTTTGATTCTCTCATACAGGACAGTGAAGATGCAGAGGTGAGTCTCAAGCTTTCACTGCAGTAGTGCTGTGACTTTAGCCATTTTGCTTCTGAATCCAAAATTCTCAATTTGTCACCTGAGTTTGCAAAAAAAGAAGTGCTTATTAAGAGAAGAAAGGTTGAAGTTTGGTTTCTTTGACAAAGTCAATGTTCCTCATATGAGTGCCTTCATACAAGGGCTCACAAATTTCCCCTAAAGTGAACTGCTCGCATTAAGACCCTCATCTTCCTATTCAGAGCACCTTTCATTAGTGGCAGTACATGTCCCGCAACTTGAACGTTCCTGCTCTGTGTTCACAGCAGGTTGACTGCGCACAACACTGACCAACTCCATTTCTTCTATTGATGCGCTGCAGCTATAGGGTTAGGTTACTGGAATCTGTTTTTACTAATGGGTTCCATGCATCGAAATCAGAGTTTATTTGTATGCACATGGGTAATTCGAATTGTGCACTATTTGCTAGGCTCATTCGCGCTGACTGTTTCTCCCTCGTGTGCCCGGTAGGTAACACAAGAGCAGTGTCTGATTGTAATTTCAGGGGCATACTCGCGCTGGAATCTGAAACTACATGGCCGTGCAGGTTCGCTGCAAGCCATTTAGGCTGCACTTGAATGTGGAAGGCAGGGTGTTGCGCCATTTTGCTTTCAACCTCTGCCATCACCGTTGCGTGCTTATAGTTTATTGCTTTAAGCTGCGCGCATGTTGCGATGACTTCCAGCAAAAAACTACAGAGCAAAGCACAGTGGCAGGACAGAGTGATAGGTTGTGCACAGACCTGGTTGATTCAAGCATTTTTCGCGTTCCCGATTACTTCGAATTAACAGTGTTACTGTAGTTTCAGTTTTAATAAGTTTAAGGGATCATCTTACCAATGATGAAATCCAGGAATTTTTGGAGCAGAATGATGGTGATTCATCGGGCAGTGATGATAGGCGTGGTTCTTTAATTATGCTCAAGGTTCAGATGAACGTAGGGAAGAAGTTGCATACTAGGAAGCACCTCTGACGACACCTGAGCCGCAGTCGACTATCGACAGAGCAGCTATAGGATTTTGTTCACTGAGCACAGAATTTCTTTCCATTGAAAGATATGTGACCAGAAAAGAAATATCTGGATTTTTTCTTGAAAACAAAATTTTTCACACCGAGACTGTCATGGTGCCTTACCCCACCAATGGTGAAGTGTTTTAAATGCCGTATGCCAGATTAGTTAACCCTTTAACCGCCAACCCCGAGCTGTACTCGTCATGGCAGATCGTACCAAAATCGCCAAAGACGAACTACACTCATCTGGCCCGATATTGCGGTGCTGCCATCTCGAAAGTCGAGTTATGGTCGTCAATTGCATTGGTTGCGATTTTGAACACTAGAGGGAGTTAGTCGACCATAAAAAAATGCATTTTGTGCATTTGGCGCCTAATTGAAGGCTCAAACGAGTCATTTCACTATGCGCATGCACTGTGGGAAAGCCACCCTCGTGAACCACTTTTTTTTTTAACTTTTAGTGTTAATTTTAACCACAAACCATCGAAATAATATATTTTCAGGACCATAATTGCATGGAGAAAATTATGGGCACATAAAAAGAAATTGGCAATTCTGAAATAAATACACCATATTTCAGTGCGTTCTACCCATTACTATTGGTGAATTCCAATCGCAGAGCAGGAGCACTTCCAGAGCAACGTTTTCTGCTCCTTTCGGAGCAATTATCTTCCAAACTCAGATCCGGAACACGGATCGCGTCTTCCAAACGCAGAACGGGAGCAATTGCCGAGCAAGGGTCGCTCCGCGGAGCAGTCAAAACTGCTCCGCCAAAATCGGGGGAACCGACCGGAAGTTTGCGTGACGTGACTTTCCGAGTGACGCTTGCGCATGCGCTAGCTAGCGCATCCATTTCCGGTGGCTCGCCCCGTTGGCTTCTCTGCAACGCGCCGCTCCATAGCAGACGACCAGTATTTGCCGCCGCCATGGATGGTGATTCGCGTCGCGCTCTTGCGCTCGCTTTGCTTGAGGACAGCGAGTCGGAGAGCAGCAGTTCTGACTCATCTGTCGAAGAATCAAGAATCAACTATTTATATGTCCATCGTCCGTGTAAACTCAAAGCCGCGCACGTGACAGCTCGGCTCTGGAAGACTGCAAACATTCGGTACGTGAACCGAAGTTTTCTTCCATATTAAAGAAAGTGCTGAAGGAGTCTTACCGTGTGTGTCCGCGCTCGGCTCTTCGAGCAAGGAGGATATAATTGCGTAAACGGCTGGTGTAACCTCCATATCAAAGGGAAGAAAGGCTGCAGGCTTGCAAAGCAGACGACGCGAGCGCACAAAAAGCGCGGGCAAGTGCAAGGAATGATGGGTACTTTCTCCGTCTCCGTTTGCTCGCGAGCGCCACCTACTTGCTCCGGCCAGAGCAAGAGTATTCGAAACGCAGAGTCTGGGAGCGTGCTCTCCGCCGGATTGAGGCGTTCTGTGATGGAGCGTGCGCGCTGCTCCAGTTCTGCGATTGGAATTCTCCATATGGCTTGCACTGTGGGAAAGCCACCCTCGTGAACAGTTTTTTTCTTTAACTTTTAGTGTTAATTTTAGCCACAAACCATCGAAGTAATATATTTTCAGAACCATAATTACATGGAGAAATTTTTGGTCACTTAAAAAAATTTGGCGATTTTGGTACGTTTTTCGGAAAATAAATTGGCAGTTAAAGGGTTAAGCATAGTGAATGATACTTCAGAGTTCATGGCAACAACAAGCTTTGTCTAGGGAAATAGAGATGTAAACAGTCAGTCCTGGTGCTTTCAACTGCCTTCGGCACTGAACCACAGGGTATTTGGTCAAGGTGGTCACAGGATAGGAAAAAAAAAGGGGGACTAAAGCTATGCAAAGTGATGATGTATCCAGGTAAAATAGCAGATGGGTGCAGTTGGCCTGTCTGATTGCTATTTTGGAAACTGGAAAATCTTCATTAAAGGTAGGGAATAGATTACTCAAATTTTTATGTGCATCTTGAATATGGCATATTACAACTAGGGGGTAGAGTAAACAGTGACTGTGCAGTACCATGGTTAAAGAAAAAAACATGGCCTTGATCTGGGGAACATCATTGCAACTGTAAGCAAATGTGCTCATAAAAACTTTGAGAATGCTAAAGAGTTGAACGTGATAGCGTTATCGGGCCTTGTTTGCATCGCCTTCTCATTCACTTATTCTTTTGAGCTTCACCTACCTTCTCAACTTCAATCTTACTTGAGCAACCCTATCGCCGAGCAGGAGGAGACGTAGAGGCACCATCTGCACTTGCAGAATTTGCCGATTCATATGAGCACCCCGCAGTAGTAGACGGCACTGCATCCATTGCATACATGTTCCCCAAGTGTGCCTGCTCCACTCTTTGTATGTGATACGTTATACTGCTCGCATGCCATCTGGCGATAGGGACATACTATTTAGGGTTTTTTCAGTTAACGCCACATGTCGCCACTGCTGATTTTTACATTGCAATCATGACAACGTCGACGCTGGCTTTTCTGCAATACGGGGCCCTTAACACTGTCCCTAAGCAGAAGTACCCCCTTTCAGGGAGATCTCTGGAAGCCACAGAGAACAAACAAGGTGACAGCAAGCAACAGGATCGGTATTTTTTACTACCTCCAGAGTAGGCACTGTATCACATGAGTGGCCACTTTTCCTAGCATTACCGCTAAATTTAAAGAGGAGCCGGAACCCTTTTTGTAACAGAAAAATTCTGAGTGAAATGTGCAAAATGCCATGTCTGCCTTTGTCTTTCACACTAGAGCTGCTACCTGCGTTGTCATACGCATTAAGTCCTTGAGCACCCACTTCAGTACCAAACAGCTCAGAATTTTCCCATTGAGTTTTTAAATTGCGACATTTTTAAAAAGTTCCGCCTGCATCATTTGGCACGTAAAACAAGTTTTGCTCAAATCAGTTAGAAATTGTCTCAGCACTGAAGAGGTTTTGTGTCAGTTTATTCTCGCAGAGCTACAATAACTTTTTGCAGTGTTGGGAATACCGTGTTCAAGTTGAGGTTTGCTTGCGAAAAGTTAGGAAAGAACGCTGAAGGGGGCATATAGGCTTCAGGGCTTTCAGATGGCCCTTGGTGTTCTTTGCTTTTGGCTCAAGTTTACTGTAAGAAATCCTGGAAATTCACTGGGTTAACTTTGCTACTAGAACAAGTTTGAAATGTGTAATTACTGTTGCGGGGCTACAGTTTAATAGCTGGCATTATGTTTGAAAAACACTATTTGCATGTCACGTAAATGCTGAGACAGATTGCAGCACATAGTATAAAGGCTGGCATAATATGGCATATTATTTGAGCATATATCTCTAATATATAACTGTTGAGTCTTAATGGCCACATTAATGGATGTGCAATGAACTTTCTGTTTGCTTATGTAAAAGACATTGGACTTCTTTACAAGCTGTAGTTTTTAAGTTGCATGTCACTCTCGCGCATTTTTCACGCCGTGAACTTTCTCAGCCCTTTTGTAGAACTGACAATGCATCTCATCACTTCATTGTTTAATGTTACTCGTTATTCAATGATGCACCTTAGTACGCATTTAATGGCCGCATTCCATCTTTTTATTTATTTTATTTTCCGCACCTCTCTCATTCCGTCTTTCTCCAATTTTCTTTCCTACATAGAGTAGCATGTCAGCGAATCCTAAACGTTGGCAAAATTCTCTGCTTTTCATTCTCTGCTTTTAATGGCCACATTCACAAAGGGGAAGGTTGTGTCTTTATGTGACTTTCTTCAATTCTGCAGAATCATGCTGTAGTGGTTCACTTCAAAATGTTGATAATCACATGGATGGGAAATCGTCAGCAGCTCACTTCCTTTTATGTTGGGTATTTTTGAAAAGGGAAATGTGCATAGCTGCTGCTTGATATTGGAAGCCACCTTGCTCTCCCTTCAGGTAATGTCAAACTGTAACAGCACCACTTTGAATTGCAAAGTATATCAACATTTCTAGATGATAGGGTCGGAAAAAACCACAGACATGACGCAGAATAGAGAGGGTCTGAACCGTCACTGGTAAGGTATGAAGGTGAGCCGTGATCTGATCCTAACATGACTGCAGTGCCCTTGCACATGCCGCAGCACAATTGCAGCATGCCACGAGCTGCGATCATGAATGCAGCGGAAGGTGTACGGTCACAATATTATCAGCACTAGCATTCGTTGGGCCCACTTATCACACACAGTTTTCCAGCTCTTCCTATCTAGAAATATTGGCTAGTGTGTCCTCTGGCTTTAGGCTTTCAGCATGTCAGATTTGCACCTGTAGTAGGATACAACTTTTAGAAATTGGCAGCTGGTAGCAATGGGTCATATTTCACAGTGTCCTGCATTACTTTGCTGACCAATCTTAACATTGGATCTAATCAGCTTTTTGGTTTTTGACTATATCAGACAAATTGGAGGCATCGAAGCTCTTTAGCACAATTTCATGTGATTGTTAGTGATCGTTAGCTTCTGGTTCACACAGCAAGAAAAACTTTAGTGTTATGCTACTTTTTCTCATTCAAGAACTCAGGGTGGCAGCCTCTGCAGACTTAAGTTGTATCCGACTATAGAGATCACAGAATAGCACATACATTTTATTTTCCAATTTTGACCAGGCATTGCTTCCAGCCAGCTATAAAAAGCACAGAATTAAAGTCGAACATTTGTTGCCATTGTAATATGATGTCCCAGCTGTTAAGCCTCGCTCACTTTTGTTACCTGCAGAGTGTGTCAAGCCCCCATCTT
Organism: Amblyomma maculatum; assembly: GCF_055883805.1. NCBI lineage: Eukaryota > Metazoa > Arthropoda > Arachnida > Ixodida > Ixodidae > Amblyomma > Amblyomma maculatum. The sequence goes on along the minus strand of NC_139345.1, from coordinate 36,728,037 downwards.
AGTTCACATCTGCACCGCACTCCAAAACGGCCGGAAAAGGCAGCCTTGAATATGGTACCAGCTCCTCGTGAGCAGCCAGAGGAGCCGATACCATCGGCAGTGGCCCCAGAGCCTGCTGCTTCTCCCGTCCTTTCTCGTGCCGAGTCTGTTGAGGGAGAGCCCTCGAGAACCTTGGAAGATGAAGAGGAGGAAGAGGAGCAGGAGGGACGGAGAGGCCGCTTTCAGACTGAAAGGCGAGCTGGAACTGTGATTGCTACCGTGGCCTCCAAGCGGCGTCAGGCCATCCCTGATTCCCTTGGTGAGCACTGTTTTTAAATCCTTCTATGTGGCTTCGATCAAGGCCGGCAAGAAAATGCCTGCTAGCTGTGCTTTGCCTCACTGGAATGTCACATATGGAGTGAATTTCATGGAGGCGAGCAGCACATTATGTGGTTCTGCTTTCCTTCATTTGAAACACATTTCTGGTCAGCATGTGTGTACGCTGTGGCTTTTGTAACGTACAAACTGCTATTGGCATGTGCTGTTGGCTGCTATAATTGGTAAACTATTTATTTAGATGGTGTTACTGCACCTGGCCAGAAGTTAGCCTTGCTTATTTTCTGTGTACTTGTTAGCTCATTCTGCATCATCAGGTACAGTGAAGATTTCAGCAGAAGATGGGCCTAGGGGTACTAAGTTGAAAATTATTGCAGCATTAAATGAAGTGTGTTGTCCTGGCTTTCTGAAAACGATAATTTCGAACCAAAAATTTTATTTAATGAACAGTTTTCACGAAACTGTAGCAATGTGCAGTGTGAAGGCTAAACTGTTTTCAAAGTTCTGCATTTAACACCAATCACTGGTCACTGCAGTCTTGCGTTTTGACTGGGGAATTCATTGCAAATGCACACCAAGAGCAGGAATCTCCTATCTCCTAGCGTTCTGCACATTTTTTCGTGACGCAGGGAAAGGCTGTTTGCAGAGAAAATTGCACTGCTGGTGTTTTCCCTAAATGCTGTCAAGCAGAGGCCCATCATAGGCTAATAATGTTTAGGGCAACTCTTCAGGGTAGAGTATCAGTTCAGTCGTTCAGTCGTGTCCGACTCTTCGTAATCACTGATTAGCATCGGCCCAAGCACAGCTTGGGGAGGGGGGGGGGCTACTGGTGCATTTGGGTGAATACTAATGAGTAAATAGTAATTTCTTATTATAAGAGGTCCATCTGTTGTCTTGGTTTCACTAGGTCTTTGATTTGTGATTTGCAACCCACAGATTCAGTCATTAGTGAGGCAGACGTGGCCAAGATGGGCTCTTATAATCTCAGCCGTGAAGATGACAGGCGGACACCGGGTCGACGTGGACGGGGCCGTGGGGGTGGCAACTTCAGAGGCCAGAATAACAAGGTGAGTTTTCATTGCCGTGATGGCAGTTACTACCTCCCCGGCTGTAGCCTGCTCCCGATGTATCAAACCCAGCTGGGATCACAAATTAGTAGTTTGGTATATCAATCACAACAGTCCATTACCACCTCGGGCTATCATTCAGCTGCGATTGAGTTCACCCATGTCATCTGTATGAATCCCTGCCAACTCCTGTGTAGACAACTTACTACTTCGCCAGGCAGGGTTGGGGGATGAGAGGAGGCTTCAGCTGCTCAGCAAGAAAATGTGACGGCTCTGAATATGAATTTAACAGGGCAGCCACGAAAACAAAGGAGAATGACGATTGGTGGTTCTAGGCTTGAACAGCGACCCGCAGCTATGCCTTGTCCTGCTCCATTCACATTTCAGCTATAAATCCAAACCTGTAACAATATATTACTATAAAAACCCACATATAATATGAGGTTTAATCTCGGGATAGCCAAGATGTGAAAAAAGGCTTCGTGCCACAATATTGAGAATGAAGAAAGCTCGCCAAAATCACTTATTTGCATTGCAATTCATGGCCGCCCCACGAGGTAAACACACACTGCGCTTACTCATCCAATGCTATACCCCGTGCCAGGCATCAGAGAGGGCGTAAAATTTTTTGTTGGGCTAGCTGGTCCATTATGATATTAAAAAATTCAGCGCAAATGAAGTAGCCCAAAGGCGAAAAGAAGAAAGGACAGGAAAGAGCGCTGTGAGAGCATCCAATTGTGCCATAGGAGCAGAAAAGCATAGCGAAGCTAAGGGCCCACTGTAGAAGAAAGGTACTGAAGTAAAACTTTTTGTTTCGCTAGTTGGCCCGTTACGATATGAAACAATTCAGCGCAAATAAAGTAGCCCAAATGTGAAAAGAAGGGATAGGAAAGAGCACTCTTTCTTGTCCCTTCTTTTTGCCTTTGGGCATTTTCATTTGCACTGAATTTTTTCACACCAGACAGGGCTAAGCACCTTAATGTGCAGGTGCTGGTTTCCTTCCCTTTTCGCGCTGACATGCTTGCTTAAAGAATTTCACACATCGTCAGAAGAGCAGCTCACATTTGCGTCGGCAACCTTGGAAGCCGCACAGTCTCCGGTTGTGAACCAGTATGTTGTGTCCAGGTCGGGTGCAGGATGGCAGTGCACAGGTTGCTGGCTAGCATGTGCCACGCTCATGCCTGCTCGCATCTGGCACCGTGCGCAGGTGCATGGCATGTGCTCCCAGGAAGTGTTCTCGGATTTGGGGCTTTAGCAATAGTTGTCGCCCTGTGAATCATCTGCCGAGAGTCCCTTGTCAGAGACATCTTTCCGTAGAAAATTTTTTTAGAGCCTATATAAATAGTTTATTCTCTGCTAGTTCTTTTTAGCCATGAGCAAGCCAACCAGTGGAAGGTCTTCATCTGCTTCTGCATGCACAGCTACTCCGCCTATTCTATTGTAGTGCAGGCCACATATGCGTTTAGGTCAAGAGCTGTTAGTGGAGTGTTTCTTGAAAAAGGAATGTGTGTGAAAAATAAAAAGTTGTCTGTAATTGTACATACATGTCTTGCTCGAATTATTTGTCTCAATCTGTTGAAAACCTAAAAAGCTGATGAGCTGCACTCAAGTTTTGCGTTAGGAAGTAACTTAATCGTCAGCAATATTATTTTGGTGCCTCTGAACATGTTAATATCACACGTTTCTTGAGAGCACGGCAGTCTAGCTCCATGGGAATGCTAGTCAAGTATCCATGATCAGTCTGTAGGGTGTGCCCAGCATGGCTGGAGAGGAATGCGAGAGACCCGCACAAAATGCTGAGTGCTGCTTTTGCAGTCCCGATATCATGCGAGGGGCACTTGGCTTGCTTCTGGCTGCATATGCGTCATGGGCACCCATGTCGCTAAGTCAGTGTAGTGAAATGGCGTCGAAACTGCAACATCAAAACAGTCAACCGACACCACCACTAGAGAGCACTTCCTCTTGCTGGAAGCCTGAGACTGATAGTGCTGAATAATAACAAGACCCAAACTGCGAATTTATGCTTAAAATGTTTTAGACCTGCGTAAAATATGAGGCTGAAATCTAACATGACAAAATCGGAGGGAGCAAATCCTTGTATTATGTGATTATGTGTGGGTTTTTATGGTAGATACTGTAATTAAACTTGTATAATTTGAATTTTAGTGAATTCCAATGCACATAAAATTTTGGTTGGCAAACTGTATTTTTAATGCACTTTCATGCCACTCTGTTCTTAATGCAGGTTTGCCTAATTTTAACTTTTCATCCTGCTTCATTGCTCCCGGCATATGAAACAGCAACAGCAGAGGTCTGCTAAGTAAGGTTGTGTGAATCCAACATATTTCTCAAAAGTTCCTAGACAACATTCATATAAAAAAAAAGGCAATTAACATTGAATGTCACATTTTTAAGGTAGTCTCTTTTGGAGTAATGCACTTCCCTGAAGGCTTCTTGAGGTCTTGGAAGCAGTTGCAAAAAATTAATTTGGCAGGGCTTTCAGCTCCTTTGTGGTGGGGTTCTTAGTGGCCACCATGCTCTTCATCTAGAGTCCTTTTACGGAGGATTGTGCTCAAAGCATCATATTTAGTCTTCAGCAATGATGCTGTCGATCAGCGCATCACACGCTAATGTTTGTGCGTCCTGGTCCTGCATGATGGGCATTGATCTCTCCAGTCTCAGTAGAATGTGCTGATGACTGGTGGCAATAAATGTTTCCATCAATTAATGCCATCTAGCAATGGCCACAGCAATTAACATAAGTAACACGTGTCAACTCAAGTACACGCACATTTCTTTTCAAGAACGACTTCTACAAGTGGCAGTAAATGTCTTGAACTTTACAAGCAAAGCCTTTAATTTCAAATCGAGTATTGTTACAGGAAATCTTTTTCTTCCATAAAGTAGTCTATAATCTTTGCAGCTGAAGTGAACATAGCCCAACTTAATCGATACCATACTCGGTAACGTACCATACTTGGTAATGGTACCATACCAAATATAGTAAGAATTTCTTGATACATTCTCAGTTTACATGCTCAAAATCGCGGACAGTAAAAATCATCCATGGGGTTTATACTATTGTTCTCTCGGTTAATACGTTTCTGCATAACAGGATTTCCTTGCTGCTAGGTTTGAAATTTTCGTTTAATACATTTAGCGATCAAGTAATAATAGAGGACTGGGTCTTGAGACGGCCACACACAGCTAGAATGTCGCGACAGTTGGCCACTGCAATGGCTTCTCCTCAGTATCCCGGTGTAGTGGGGTGAAGCATCCAAAAACGTGGAAGCAATCCCGGTTTATCGTTGCCGTCAATGACACTGGATGTGCTGCGAATTCTCTTTCCCACTAAGCACAAGGAATATGCAAACTGAATTGTGCCAAAACTAAAAGAAGGAGCTTTTCATACCTTATGCCAAGAAATGGTAATTGACATTTTTATGAAGGGAAAGTGTTGATCTAATGCTGTCTTGAAAAGAATATGAAGTTCAAGGGTGTGCCATGCCATCAAATTGTGTATGTAAACATTGTTTAAAATAAGTGGTTTAACGTTTGTGAGCAACATGTGGGCATGAGCAGAGCCGCAGTGGAGGGCTCCTGATTAATCTGGCTACCTGGGCCTCTTTTAGATGTGTTGGCAGCGTACAGCTCATGGGCGAATTTTGCTTTTTGCCTCTATTGAAATATGGCCATCATGGCTAAGATCAAACTTAGATCCTTTGGCTCAGTACATGCCCGTTTTGGGGGTCCTTTGCTACACGTGGAAGCATCAAAATGTGTTTTTTTTTTTTCTTTTTCTTGCAAGTAAGTTTTTTCCATCACTTGGTATGCACCAACAAAAAGTACCTTCACTTTTAAATGCTTTTGTATTTCTTCCTCAAATTGGTTTCACTTTCTTAATATTTTATACCTCCTGGTTTTAGTTGCTGGTGGCATTAAATGTGGAAAGCATAAGCCTAATGTCATAGTTCTTTTCTATGGCGCCAACACTACTTTCTCATTTATTAGAGTCTGACTGTCATTATTTTATGTGGCCATTATTTTACAGCATCTGTAAAAAATAAGAAGAATGCATGCACTGCTGCTTGGAATGCTTGTATTATATAAGGCGCTTTTGTTTTCCTCAACCGTATGCTTTTTGTGCCATGGTTGTCATTATTGGACTCATACCATTTGAAACGGTAGGTACCTTTATGTGAAAGCGTAGAGTCTGTGGAAAGCTTACATTACATCGCATGATTTATAGGCTTTCAACATGTGAGCTGATTTCGCTTTCTTGGAAATCACTGCAGAGAGGAGGTGGTGGAGCGCCACGTGGTGGATTTCGGGGTGGTGCCCAGCACATTGAGCCGTGGGTGTCCCCACCTTTTGGGGCTCATGGCCCAGGCCTTGTGCGATTTGGGACACAGTCACCACTGCAGCGAGGTTATCGTCCAGGAGCAGTGGCTGGTGCAGATGGACCACGTGGCAAGATCTTCGTCAACCCCCAGTTTCGCAATGGCGCTTCTGGTTTGGGACCTGGTGTGCGAAATCAAGGTACGGTTCACTTACTATAACAGCTGTAATTGTTACGTCTTTCTAAATCAGGTCTGCACGGTATGGCAGGTGCCCAGAAATGCACCCACTGGGAAAGGTACTTGGAGGTTGCCCCTAATGCTCTAGGTGCACTATGAGGTGGAGGCTTCACACATGCTCACACTTGATCATTATGTGGAATTTTAGTAGTCCAAGGTGGGAATCTTTGGCGAAAGAGGGCTCGAGGCTTACATATATTTTTTTTCTTTAACACGAGGTGTGGTCAAATGCTCAGTTTCTAAGCATTTCACCTCAGAAAAGCTGAGCACCAGGCTTGCGGGAAGCTGGTACCCACTGTATCATCAGTGGGAACTGTAGACTGTTAACATGGTAAAAAGGGAGATTTGAATCTGACAGTGTGGGGAAAGCAGTGAAAGCAAAGTAAAAAATGTAGGGTGTGCGAAAATTGAAATTTTCAAATATGAATCAAATGCAAATATTAAAAAAATAATTCCTTCAAATATCAAATATCTAATCGGTGAAAAACAATGCAAAATTTAAAAAATAGCGAACACTGTTCACTTTGTTTATCTCAGAATTCACTTTGTATTTGCAAATAAAATTAAACTGCAATTGTACAGAAGTGTATACCATACTCAAAAGTCCAGTGTGAAGGTTATACAGGATTCTGTACACCAGTTTCTTATACAGGAAGGACCTGCATGAAAAGAGGTGCAGCTGCTAAATCGCTGCTGAATAAATTCGTTAATACACTCTTCAATACATCAGAAAAAATGCATTATCTGAAAGCTTAGTTATCAAATAAAACTGAAAAAAAAAAAAAACTGCCAAAAACTGTTAGCATCGCAACAATTTAATTTGACCAACACCTGTACAATGGATCCTTGCATTTGACATGGAGCTCGTTTTTCTTTCGGTTTCGTGACGTGCTTCGCTTTGTGCACACTGTCGGGAAGGCCCTTTCCATAAAAGGGAAAACAGCCCCGTCACGTTTTGAGGATACTTCACTGCACAGTACACATGGTCAAGCATTGCGGTGAAGTGTGCAGTGCGAGAAAACCAGTAAATTCAAAAATTTTTGGTGTATTTGGAAATTTTCAAATTTTTCGAATGCGAATAGAGTAACAAACATATTCTTATTCAAAATTTCGAATAATCACACACCCTTATAAGAAACGCTTATGTAGAGCGTCACCACGGCTGAATTGCTGCAAGCAAAGAAGTGTTAAAGCCAAGAGTGTGGACTTAGAACTGTCATCTTGGGCGACGCTCATGCTAGGAAGGCCTCAGTGAGAATGTAGGAAGAATCTGCTCTAAGCAGCTGCCACCTCCCGGAAAATTCACTACCAGTGATGGCTCTTTTCACTAAGCTGTAGCTTAATTTAGCCAGTAAATGTTGTTTTTTCGAGCGTTGAATGTTGTGCGTTTGAGAAACTTTTCCTGTTTACTGCTTACAGTTTAGCTCATGGGGAGAGTCGAATTTTTACATCTGTGATTTTTTACATTATTCGGTGTAGCAGGGGGGCTCCAGATTATTTTGGTGGATCCAAAAGAATTTAAAAGCCTGAGCATGGTGTTCGAGTCACTGCTGAGCTCGTGGACTTGGGATTGAGTTCCATCCTGAGAGTTACATCTTTAAGGTAAAAATTTGTGAGAACGCCTCTGTGCTAGGCAGTGTCAGTGCACAGCAAAGAACCACAGGTGGTTGAAATCAGTGTGGAACCCTCCACTGTGTCATGGCCCAGGTGCAGTTTCTAAGGGCAGTGTCCAAGACCAGGCGCCACTGAATCCTTGAAAACTGTGCCATTACGCTGATAATGGCATTATCAAAACAGCAGTAACAGCCAATGTTTCCTCTGTGGTTAAAACCAAGGTCGCATGCAAAATTGTCTTCATCTGGACAGGCGTATTTGCTGAAGGACAAAAGTCTGTCATATGCCGGCTATGGCTACCAAATTTTACGAAATTTCTTATTGTCTGCCCACTTCATATGCCGGCTATGGCTACCAAATTTTACGAAATTTCTTATTGTCTGCCCGCCTGACTTTTTGCCATTTGCGGTTGTGTTTTCCTACCTTTGAAATCCTCTGTTCCCCTAACAGGGAATCAATTCTCCGTTTCGTGTGGTACATCTTGTCTATGTCTGCTTTCTTCCATAATTTTTTTATTTGCTAGTTGACACAATGTTAAAAAATATAAAAGAAAGTGCATGAATAAAGAACGAGAAGTACTGTTTAGGCATACCACATGGCTCTGTAGAAAAACTGCGCTAAGCAGTAGTACTCACTGAAAGCAGTTTAAATATATCAGGTTGTCTGGTAAAAAGATGGTACCTTGGTATTTCATGGAGGGCACATGTAGACGCCTTAATTTATAGAGAACCAAAGAAATCTGTTTTTATCTGCTGCCCCTGAAGAACCTTGCCAGGTCCCAACTGCCTTATGAGGTCTGGTATTTGAACCAGCGAGCCAGTCGGTGAAGCATGTCTAGAGCGCCTGCAGTTTTTAAAGGTAGAACCCGTGGTTCTACCAGCTTCCCAATGTTGTCGTCTGCATTGAATGACTTTCAACAAGGATGAATGCAACAGTGGCACTATTGGCGAAGTGAGTTTACTCCAAGCTCAATGTGCTTTTGGTAAGCAACTGTGTTATCAGTAAGCACCGAAGCATGAAGTTTGATGGAAACCTTACAAAGAATGTCGTGTTAGACACAGCAGGAACTACCGCTGAAGCGGTTACACCTGAATGATATTTTGCTACACATGAGTGAAAACTGTGCACGCACCCCAGTGCAATATTTTACAGGTTTTTCAAGTTCCTCTTCTCTCAGTTTTTATAGTAGAATTAGCCTTCCTATGATAGCAGGATGAACTGGCCGAAACACTGAATAGGACAACATTCTACTGTACTTGCTGCGCTTGTGTGGTGGTGACCCCTGGTGTATTTTGTGTGCTCTGAGCACTTGTTTCTCAGTTTGAGTTGCTACGAGTTGACAAGAGTCCCCTGGCATGCCACGCAGGTGTGCCCCTGGGCATGCAGCCTTTTCAGAGCCCGCGAGGCCCTCCTCCCTTTGGCAACCAGCAGGCCGAACCCTTCTTGCGACCGCCATTCATGTCGCAAGGCGGACCACCCTTGTTGCTACGTGCAGAGCCCTTTGCATCGCCTGCCCTGCTCCATCCACCACAGCAGCCGCCGCCACCGCCACACGTGGCGCGTCAGAACCCACCACCTTCACACTTTGCACAGGTGATTAACGTTTGGGTCCACAGTCTTCAGGACCTTTGTGGCTCCGTTGGGTGCGAGCAGGAACAAAGATCAGAGTTTTGAAAAATTACATACAGGGAAATGTGGAGCTGTGGGCACAGACTGCCATGTAGTGGACTAGTGGATGCTTCATAGTATTTGACTTGGCTTGTGCTTAGCAGGAAACATGAATTCAGGTAGCAGTATGATTTCCCCAAGGCAAACTGCCCAGCAATGTTTTGGTAGTTTTCATAAAAGCACAAATAAAAGTTCTGATCTATCTACAGTGAATAGAGTAGCAGCACAGCTGAGATTCCATACCTGATTGCATGTTTTCAGCTTTAACAGGAACTTGGTCTTACACCCTTTTTTTTTTCTATTTATGGGCATTTTTGCACCAAATTTTCACATTTCTTGGAAGAAGGCAGCAGAGCAGGTAATAACACAAAACATAAGAAGTACACACAAACACAAGGACAACGCTTTCGCAGTTTGTGTATTTTTACGTGCCGATTTCAAGACTGCTGGCATTTTCTCCGACCACAGATAGTTTTAGATATATCAAGAAAAGTGGTTCTTTTGTTTGGAGAGAGGTTTATTGGATAACATTAAACAGTGTGGAGAAGATTTCTATTTATAAATGATCTAGAGCCGCAAAGAGTACAGAAATGCATAAATGAGCATTCTAGGATGATTTGGATAAAATTAACAACTTTGCAAACACGACGGGGAAAAATAATTTTGGCAACTGAGACAAGGGACTTGTTTTAAAAGCTTTCTAAAGAAGCATTGGTTTAAGGCTAATACAGTTGCCTACCAATTTTTCGGGTGCCTGATTTTCTGAATCTGCCTTGCTATTTGGACTCTGTCATCACGCACTCCTTAGAGTCGATGTACGGTGAAATCCACTTATAACAGTATTGAGAAAACCGGAAAATTTGATCGTTATAATCAATTATCGTTTATCTGGACCGCCGGAAAAAGAAAAAAAGAAGCACACCCACATATTTTCCCACGCATGTAGGCTTGCTTGTTAACCAGTGACGAGTAAATCGGGTTTAACAACGCTAATCATTGTAAAGAGCACTTAACATTTTATTACAGCATACACCAATGGCCATAAAACAACTTAAGCATACTTAAAAGTCAGAAATTCGTGCTTGCTTGACAGCACGTATGGTGGCACAGTACTTTTTGCATGCATGAAACCGATTAGTGACTAGATGAACTGCAGGGCATCCCCTGCCTTGATCATTTTTAAAATCGTAGAGTGTAAATGCCCGTATTTTTTCGCAAGGCTTCCAACTCAGAAACCCTGCTGTTCCATCTCGAGAGCTATCGCGTCGTCGTTATGGTTGGCGCCACCTTCTATGGATGCACAATCGGCGATGGCAATGACAATACGGCCGCACCTGTTGCGTGGCGACAGGCAGCGATTCTGATGACGATAGCGTTTCGTACGCAATGGCCCTCGCGGATTTCACCGCGCCGGTTCTTTTTCGCTGCATATGTCAAGATTTCACTTCATTAGTGTTTTTTTTTTTTTTTTTTTTTTTTTTTTTTTTTTTTTTTTATGAAACATTCAAATTTTTGTGGTGAACACCTACCGGGTGGCGGTAAACCTAATGTATCCAATATACCGGCGATATACCACTGATAATCGATCATTATATATGGTTTATTTTTACACAAGGGCAATGGGAAAGCTGGTAAATCCCAAGAATCTGATGTTTATAAGCGATATATTGTATTTCGGGCGTTTAAAACTTTTCTTATTTGATCTTTCGGACTTTTTCTGTCGATCACAGGTCAAGACCTACGAAAAATTGCCACAACATCGCTGCCACTTTGTCAATTGAGGATAGGCCAGTAAGCGCTAGCATGCTTCTATCATGTGACAGTTTATCACGGCTTGCGTGTAGTTGCGAGCGAGAGAGTTGCAGGGGGGGGGCACATAGCCCTTGCAGTTCCTGCGGGAAAGCATTCTCAAAAACACGGTGGGGCCGTGTGTGAAGAAGCACCACGACTACTGCATCACACGATGATACGAGCCATGGAGGCGCACATGATTGCGGAGCATCTTTTTGACATTCCCAATGGTATGCGCATAACAAAGCGCTTGATGAAATTGCGAAAAGTATAAGCCTTTATATAGCTTGAATCTTGCTTTATTTTATCACATTTTTGACTCCCTTGAAGTCTCCACTATGCATACCATATGGAGGTTTGATTGTTGGCAGCGGTGCTGCAGCAAATGCAAATGAAGCCGCAAAATTTAGCAGTGAGTCGCGATACATTCGAAATTTAAATTAAGTGCTCAAATACTTTAGTTCTATGGAGCATGTTGCTGTGCGACAAACAAGTCCCAATAATCCATGTCCGAAAAATCTGGTCGAAATTTTCGGCTGATGACTATTTGTTTTTCTTTTTTCAGCATCCAGGTAGAACGAAATAGCGGATATAGCGAAGTCATTTTGCAATTCCCATTGACTATGATCGGACTAGACTGTACTTCATCATATACAGGGTGCACGGAAATAACATGTGATGTTAAAAGGTACAGAGCATGCATGCAGATCATGAGATAGTATGCCAGAGGCGAGGTTTACGATGTTTACGAACTTTGAGCCAGAAATGAACGTTTAGTACCCATAACAGCATTGGTTCCCTGAAACAGATATTTGTGTTAGACAGGCCTTGTTTGCCGCAAACCAGAGAGGGTGACACGAAACACCCAATGTGCTGTACTTGTCAGGAGCCAGAGATTACAGCTTATGACAAGCCTGGCTCATTGAAGTCTTCACGTAACCTAATTTCTGGTCATTCCATTCAGAATTTTGTGTAATCTTGCACAGGGTTTAACCACTCTAGCTCCTTGACATCTCATAGAGGCCTCTAGAATTCATAAATTTGTGCCCTATTTATAAGGTTCTTTGGAGGCTCTTACATCATGAGGGTGTAGCACACAGTACCAAGAAAAGTGTGTTGTTGCTATCAGGGGCTGGAACATTTCATGGCAGCTGGCCAGCCAGGTGGCTTTGACATGTCTGTACAAGGTCCAAGGCCATCTGAATTCAGTGGGCCACAATCGTCTGGAGCAGGTGATGCTTTTCGGGTGAGTGCACCGTATTACATGGCACAGTAATACGATAGCATTTACAGCTTTGTCATGTGTTCATCCAGTCAGCCGTACTGCTGTCATCATGGGTTAGCAGAGTTAACTGCTGGGATTATGGTATGGGGCATTGTAGAGAAGGAAGGAACTGCCAAATAGGTGCAGCCAACAGCACAAAAGCGAGTTTTTTTGTTTTTTTTTTTTTTTTTTTTCACCAATTAAATAGCCTTCATTCTTAGTATTTTGGTGATGTGTTTATGTAATTATAATTTCACTGTGACTGTCTCGGTTCAGGTCTGTCTTGGTGCTTGCAAACCAAAGCCTGACCTTTGTAAAGTCACTGGCCACGTGCCTTCCACGTCAAATGCTACTCGGGATCATGCACTCATATCTTCTGCATAATGTATTTGCAGCCGCCTCAACTGCCCCTGGACTCTTGGCAGTCACCACCTGGAGGCAGAATCCCTCCCGATTCTATTCAGCAACACCAGCAACAACATAGTAAGTTTAAGTTGCACGTTTGAGACAGCACCTGTCAGGACCCTGCAGACATACCAGCCTCTCAAATATCAAACTAGGCAGTTGAAATGGAAACATTACTTATGGTATGTTTCCACTTAAGAGTTGATTGTATTTTTCTTTCTTTAGAAAATTAATTGCTTGAAATTAAGGGGGTGTCAGCCTATATGCGGAGCAAGGTCTGTTTGTTCATAGGGTCTAAAATAGCTCCGGGATGAGCGACTGGCAGTGCCTGTTCAATGCTGGTACTCACTTCCAGCTGAACATATGGGTTAAAAATGAAACATTCATTTTTACGCATACCGGCTCTGTTGAAAATTGGAGTTGCAAGTTTAGATGAGTTGTTGTGAGAAGGTTCTTTTTAAGATATAATTGCCACCTTCTTCCGTGGCTTCTTTGGGAGTACCAATCAAAACACACGACCAGACCTACCAAGCTAGCCACAGATATTATTATCCACATACATTGATGGGACGAGAGTGTGACTAACAACTAGGACTAGGACTAAACACAAATTGTCAAAAGTCACCGGCTTTATAGGACGAGAGAGGAGTCGGTGCGGACGATCCCGGTCGGGTGGACAGGGTCGGCGAGGTATGCAAGGTCGGCGATGTGCGTCTGGCTAAGCCCAGCAGGCAGCTAGGCCACTGGACAGGGCCCGGTAGAGGCAAGAGGCCTCAGATTGCCATTCAGTGGCCAAAGCGTCAGGCTTCCTAGCGCTCCTGCTGGGCTTACCCGAGCTCACATCGCCGAACCTGCATACCTCGCCGACACTGTCCACCCGACAGGGACCATCTGCACCAGCTTCTCTCTCCTCTTACAGTCAAATCTCAATATAATGAAGCCCGCGGGACCACAAAAAGAATGTTCGTTATTTTGAAATATTATATAATACAGTAGAATCTCGGTGATACGAAATTCAAAGGGAGACGAAAATTTTCGTATCACCAAAAAACGAGCAAAATCTGTTTTCAAGCCTTCCAACAGGTACGAAATATTTATTTTCGTTGAAAGAAATCGCGTATATCCTTCTGCACCTTCTTTTCCGTGAGATCTGATAACAGAGAGTTTTGAAAACTGAAAAATTGGGCCGCTGTCTTCTCCCGCACAGACTCGGAGGTCACGGCGCGCCTCAGAACATCGATGGCGTGCATCGTTTCTGCTGCCGTCGGCGGTGGGTCATCAATGCATTGGTCGTCGTCATCTTCGTCACTGCATGGAATGTCAGGCTGTGATGACGCTTCCTCCGCAATATCTTCAACCGTGCGGAGACCACAGGTGGCGATGTCGTCGTCCGCGGTGAAGAAATCGTCGACGCAACAGTCGACGTCAAGTTGATTCCAGACATCGATGGGAATCGGGTCTGGCACTTGCGAGGCAGTAGCCACAGCGGATTTGAAAACCCCACACTTCGCGAAACAATTGGCGATGGTTGTAGGAACGACGTGATCCCAGACAATTGCAAGAAAATGCACAGTGTCCAGAAGAGTGATCTGGGATTCGCGTCCTTCCTTTCAATCTTCGCGAGGAGGCGGCGCACCAACAAAGCTTTGAAATGGTGCTTAACATTCCTTATAATCCCAGCATCCAGTGGTTGCAAATGACTTGTTGTGTTCGGGGGCAGGAACACCACCTTAACACTCGTAGTGTCATTTGTTTTTGATGAGCGGTGCACTGGTCCAGCAGCAAAACTATTTTTCTGTTGTGGCAAGACATCTTGCGGTCGAGGTACGTGACGAATTCCATAAACAAAGAAGACGTCATCCATGCTTTTTTGTTCGCCTTGTAGACGCAGGGCAATCGACCGGCTACCTTAAAGCATCGGGGCTTTTGATATTTGCCAATGACTGTCAGCGGCATCTTTTCCGATCCGTCGGCGTTGCAACAAAACAAAACTGTGATACGTTGTTTGCTCTTTTGTCCGCCCCGGCAGGCATCGCCTTTAAAGCACAAACTTTTTTCGGGCTGGAGATTATAAAACAGTCCTGCTTCATCTACATTAAAAACATCACGTGCCTCATATCCCGCTATGTAAGACGACAGTGTGGTTGTCATCCAGTCTTCCACGGCGGAGGCGTCGACTTTTTTTCCTTCGCCACAAACGGTCTTGTAGGAAAGATTATGACGCACCTTGAACCGGTGAATCCATCCACCGGAGGCCTGAAAGTCACCAATTCCAAGTGTGAGTGCGATGTCCGCTGCCTCCTCGCGAAGCACTTTTCCGTCGATGTTGACGCCGGCCGCCGTGACCTCTCTGAACCACGCTAGAAGAACCTCTTTCAGCTTCACATGGTGGGCAGTTTTGGCTTCTTTAGAATTCATCGCGAAGTGCTGCACATTCTGCATAATTTGGTCGCGCTGACCAACGATCGTTGACAACGTTGACAGCGGCAGGCCTAGCTCCTTGGCCATATCAGTGCGCCTTTTCTTGGGCTCTTTGTCCACCTTATTTAAAATTTCCAATTTCCAGTGCCTTTCTCTTCCGTGGCATTGCAGTATGATGTACCTTTTCGCGTTGCCGAGATGATCACAAAACGACGTGCTATCAACGCGGTGTCAGCCTCAACAAACGAGAAAACGAAGCAACTTGTAGCAACGTGTTGCCACTGCAGCGGAGACTCCGGAAAGCGGAAGAGCGTGGCCTGCGGGGCGGCGGAGAAATGTGGAGAGGGCCGCAAGGCCGTGCGCAGAGCGGAGAGAAAGAGCGGGAGGGGGGCAAGATATCGCCGCCTTCCTTCGCCAACTTCGCTGCTGCTGCGGGTTGCCAAGCCGGTTTTTTCCCGCTGTAATTTTTTTCTCTTCTTTCGCGCGCGTGTGCGTGATCCGTGCTATCAGTGCTGCGCATGCTTTTCTCGCTGTGCGTGTGTGCGTGGGCCTCGACCGGTCGTGATACCGAAGTTCGTATCACCCGTAGCGAAAAGGAAAAGTGTTCGGAACATCCGATTTTTTGCCCACTGAACGCAATGCAATTTGGCCGGGGAATTTTATGAATTCGTATCACACCGAATTTCGTATCAGCCGAGTTCGTATCACCGAGATTCTACTGTAATGAAAAATCTGCGATTATAGCAGTGGTCATACCAAAGTATGAAAATGACATACTTTGGCAGTAGGCAATGTGTGTAGACAAACAAAACCTGAAATGAGAATGTTGCACTAGCTCCAAAGCTGATTTATTCGAAGAAATTAATTATTTTCTTCTGCCGCGTGCAGCAAACACAACCTTGCACTACATTACACCGCTACAGCACATACACCTTCCACTTTGCGCAGCACCTCTTCGGGTGCATGATTTCTTTGAACGATGAGAGTACGGGCTTTGTCCGTTGCAAAATAAACAACAGAGTTCGATATGACCTCATCTTCAGTGCTCCTTGAAATTTGAAAAATCATGTCTCGGTCTTTCAAATTGATTGCGGTGGTCGATAGGGCAATGCTGGCTGTCTGCAAAAGCTGATTTACTTTTTTCCTGCATCAATTTCTTGCAGTGAAAGCTGCATTTCTATCTTCTTGGCACTTCACTGGCTGTAATCATTGTGAGATCTCGTGCGAACTTCGCAATAAGATAATCCGCGACCAAAAAAAAAAAAAAAAGAAAAACATCCTGCACGCACGAATGGCATGCACGACCATCCAGCGAACGTCACACAACACAGGAAGACAAAAGGAGGGCGGCTAGGCCCGCTGGCTACTGCATATTAAACTACAGCTTTGTGGTGGCGTTAAAAGCTGGCACTAGGTATGCTGATGATGACAGCTACAACCCACGTACCATACACACAGAAACAACGGTTTCTGTTTCACGCGAGATTTGAGAACTGCGGCTCTGTTAATATTCGCTAAATTCATAATACTGATGCTCCTAGATTATAGAAGAAAAAATAAAATATGTATGCTATTCTGAAATACACTATACCGAAATTCAAAATTCTGAAATAGTTTTACATTGAAAGCAGGAAATCTGCTCGGGATTTTTGAAAAATTCGTTAATGTGGTGTTCGTAGTGATGAGATTTCACTGTATAAACCCGATGACTTGACAATCTATGCTTAGTCCTAGTCCTAGTTGTTAGTTGCACTCTTGTCCCATCAATGTGTGTGGATAAAAATATTTGTTGCTAGCTTGGTTGGTCTGGTCGTGTGTTTTGATTGGTACCCCCAAAGAAACCACGAAAGAAGGTGAATATTAGATCATAAAAAGAACCTCCTCACAGTTGTGCATATCACAAGAATGAGCTTCCCGTAAGCCTTGTGATGTGCATTCCACTGGAATTGTAAATACAGGATCATTGACAGTTCAGTTTGGTACTAGTGAGGTGGCCTACATACGAGACTGGAAAGACACGGTGGGATGTCGTTTTCACTTTTGGTCTCGCATCTGCTTTTAAATGCTGGTATAAGGTTAAGCTAGGTAGACTGCTTAATTTGGAGTTGACGTATATGCAGCAGTATACAATAACCATCTGAGTTACCTTTAGTATTGTGCCTACATTCGCTTGCATATCCTATATATTGAACGGAACGAAAGAAACAGTGCTAACAAACAGAGCGAGTGGAAAGACGAGACAGACACATTTGTCTGTCTCGTCTTCCCTCTTGCTCTGTCTGTTAGCACTGTTTCTTTCGTTCCATTCAACATGAACCAACCAGCTCGACGAAACCCTCTTCTTGGAATCGTACATATCATTACACAGGACTCTCTGTAAGCATTCATCTTATTTATTTTTTGGAAGTACCACTGTCAGTGGAGGCTGCTGTGAATCATGGGCCTAGAATTGGGTGGGCTTCACTGTTTCTGGCTGGGAAAATATTGGCTACCTCTAAAATGCTGTTATACATTCTTTTTTGTTTTCAGGACTTCCCATGCGGCAGCATCAGCCACCTCACCAGCTTCAACATCAACAGCAGCAGCATCAACAGCCAGTGCTCCATGGCCAGTTTGGAAATTCTTTCACACCTGCCGCTCCCATTCAGCAGCAACAGCAGCAACACCATCTTCAGCAGCATCAACAGCAGCAGCGGCAGCAACAGCAGCAGCATCAACAGCAACATCAGCAGCAACATCAACAGCAACATCAACAGCAGCTCCAGCAGCAGCATCAACAGCAGCAGCCAGGCTCCTCCATGGTCAATCACCCCTTCCAGCCGGGTCCAGCATACCAAGGTGGATCTATGGCACGGCCATCTGGAGGACCACTCCACATAAGACACCATCAGCCGGGACCAAACATGCTGGTAAGGGCATTTGCATCGGTATGCAGTCAAACCCATTTATAATGGCTCGGTTTTAATGGGTGCTCGCTTAACATGAATGAGGTTGGTGGTGCTTTAAAATAGCATATGGGGTAATGGTGCTGATTTTCAGTTACAGTGAAGAACAGTGGTCACATTGCTCAGTTAGATTGAATGAGGCAGTATTATCAAGTCTCCTCCCATAGTTGAATATTGCGCTTGCCTGAAGTGCAAAGACCGTACAAAAGTCTGCATGCCGCCCCAGTGACACCTCCATGCAAAGAGCTTCACGACAAATAAAATCAATACAAAAGGTAACAGTGAAACGGAAACTATAGGTAACTGACAGGCTCCAAGACACTTGATATGCATTAATACCAGCACAACACAGCAAACGACATGGCTAAGACACGAGGTTATTTCTGCATCCTTCAGATGTTTTAAGTTGTGGCATTATGGTGGTGTACATTCGTGCAAAAAATTAGCTGCTATTATGTTGAGTGTTGAGCTGGAAAATTAAAACAAATTGAACTGAATTTGAATTTGGTTTATTCTGGTTGGTTCATTATTGGTTTCTGCGGGTCTGGTTATGCTGTTTAGGCCAAAAAAAAAGCTTCTTTTTTATATAAACAAAACAAATATGGCATGACATAGGGTTAAAAACAAACCACGAAACACTTTTACTGCCTTAATTAACTTGTCACTGCCTACTGTTGGGAAACACTCTTTAAAGGGACAGAACATTGGAATTTAGGTTTTTTTTGGCGCAGTGAAAAGATTAATGTCTAAAATGTTTTATTTCATAGCGATTTTGGTGGAAACGTTGCAGAGAATTTTTTTACCAGTGCATGCACCCATTTTTATATAGTCCGATGCTGGAAACATTGAACAGCGACCACGATGACAACTGGTGGTCGACAAAAAAAGGCATACCAAAAACAAATATAAATTTTACTCGCCAGAAACTAATTAGGCATTTTTTGCGTAGAGAAGTGTCCTTTTCAGTTTCTACACTCAAGGCTGCTATGGCACAATATCGTAGGCCTTATTGACGAAAGTTTTAGTGGGCACTATCATCGCTTCATTCACAAAATTCCAAATACTGTGGCGCCATCTAGTGGCAAAAGCTGAAAGAACGCCTTTCGTGGTGCGAGAGGCGGGTTGGCTTTTATTTAAGGACGCTGGAGAGAGCGCAAAATATAATAAATCATGACAAGCACTCCTAAAAGAAAAAAGAACAGTCTGCATTTACGAAAATCAGCTATATTTTGCTCAGATGTCACTTTTGATACTACCGTGAAAGTAATAGGGTTTCTCCGCTAGATAGCGCATCAGTTGTTTTTATGCAATTTTAAGTACCAAATTAAAATTAGACTGATTTTGGAATATGCAGCCACCATATGGGACCCCTTCATAAAAACAAACATAGCGAAACTAGAAAATGTTCTGCGCAAATCTGCGAGGTTTATTTACAACTGCTATAGTCAGCACATGTCCCCAACCTGTTTCTTGCAGACTGCTAACTTAGAAACTCTGGAATCATGCCGTACCATAAAAGACGAAAGTTTTACTATTTACTGCACAATGACAAAACACGAATAGACAAAAACTGATACATTCAACCTGCAAATGCACATACTACTCTATCGTTTCATAGCAAAAAGGTCAAGGATTTCACGTGTAAAACCAACGTGTTCAAGAACAATTTTTTTTTTTTTTCTCCGAGGACGACATGTAACTGGAATGCACTGGATGCCCAAACTGTTAAATGCTTCATTCTTGATGTGTTTACAGACACACTCCTGAGTAAAAATCAAAATGTATTGTAATCTGCTGTGAACCTGTTCTTGTACCCGGCCATATCCACCATTTACATCCTTAACATTTTTTTTTTCCCCAGTCGCAATGCAGCGTTGTAAAAAGAACTATGCGAATTTTATCTTTGTCGACCATCTGTTATCTTGATGTGCACTTCTTTGCCATGTGTACACATTCTGTGTGGTGCACGCACTTGTTCACCATAAGGTTGCAGTACTTGTAAAATAAACAAGTAAAATGTCTTCTCTTTGATATTGTAGTGCTTGGTCTGTACTATATTTGTTATTTATTTACCATCAGGGCCCAAGGGCATTACAGGGGGGATCTGGGGTGAACTAATAAAAGTAAAACACAATACAGTAAAAAAAAAATATTAACACAGAACTAAATGGTCATTATGCAGTAAATGATAACGACTGCGCAACAAGGCATAAAAATACAATATCAGCAGCAACACAACCAAGCAGTAGGTGAACAAACAAAAGCACGAAAAACAACAGCAAAAGTATATTAAACATTGGAGCAAAAAAGGTTAGTAACAGCTGTAGCATCTGTGATTTCAGCGATGGCACGAGGAAGGCGATTCCAACTGTTAGAAGTGTTTGGAAGGAAGGAGTCATGGCAGTATTTGGTGCGACATAATGGAATTCCTGCTTTGTGACGGTGATCAATGCGTGATGAAGTGTAGGATGGTTGCGTTAGAAGTTTCTGTCTGAGATATGTATTATAGTGAAAAATCTTATGAAACAAACATAGCAGAAATACTTTTCTGTTTTCCGTTAGAAGAGGCAATGACAGGGAAGATTTCATGGCAGTCACGCTAGAAGTGCGATAATAGTTAGACAATATAAGATCTTTTCATCTCCACCATAATCTCGTGACATAGTTTGGCCAGTGTTCTGTCCCTTAAGGAAATTGAGGTGAAAATGCAAACCTGTGTTTTCAGTACACATGCGGTGGCTCTGATTTGACCTGTGCAGGAACAGCAGCCGGAGCAGTTGCCACAGCAACATTCATTCCACCAGCCTCCACCAGCGCAGGCCTCTATGGGAGGTCCATTTCCGACTGGGCAAGGTGCAGGCTCACCACGCTATGTCAGCCAAGTGCCAACCAGCACCAGCTTTCGTGTCCCCCCGCATTTTCAGTCCCCACCACCACGTGAGCCCTTTGGGAAGCGGCCTGGGCCTCCTTTGGCTGCACCCATGTCACCCAAGGCAGTGCGCCTGGAAGCCCCACGTATGGTGAGCGTCAGATGTTTGCTGTCAAGTTTCTCCATGGGGCAGTGTGATGTGACCTTGTGTAATGTTATCCAATATTTCTGAGAGCTGAATTCCGCAGAACCTTTATGGAACAATAACAGAGTCGAACGTTGGGCTAGTTGGTCACACATCTCTTGGAAGAAGGCAGCAGAGCGGGTAACAACACAAAACATAAGAAAGCACACACAAACACAAGGACAACGCTGCACTGACAACTGTATTGACAAGAACCCGCACATCTTCTCTCTCCACTTCAGGTCTGCAGCCAAATGTTATTTGATTGAGTGTGCGCATGGTGACAGCTGATTAGGGCTTCGGCTCACGCGACGCTCGAACCTGTGGTGGTTGGTGGCCGATGCCCACATAGAAACCACAAACTTTATTGCAATATAGCATTTTATGTGAAAGGATCGTTAGCAAGGTGAATTTTTCATCATTGTGCTTTTTTGGGGGGGTTTAGTGAACCAGTCACTCTGATGTCACCTCGCTATAAGTAAACTCAGATATAGTAAAGGGAATAAGTCCCAGTTCATCTTCCAAAGATTACTGTACATTTTTTCCTCCTTGTAATAAAGACATTTCTGATTTTAAAAAATTGGTTATAGTAAAGTGCGTCTGCGCGTGGCGGCATACTTCCCGTGAAAGGACATTGCTGCATGCTTGCAACCTAGGATTGAGAGGCAAACTTTTGTTGTTGTTTTTTCTTTAAAAGAAATAAAATAAAACTACATTTCTTTTTTAAAGATGGTTTTGCCACCAGGCTCATCAGCTCTTAGGAGAGAGAGAGGAAAATTCAACTTTACATTGAGGACAAGCCAACTTTACGTGGGTTTTGGAGCCGTGAGGCAAAATATGCAGCGTGTAGGGGGAAAAAGGTACTGCGAGCTACGAACACGGAAAGAAAGTGACGTGGTCTGTTCAGAAAGCAAAAGTTGAGCGAGAAGTATGAAAGGGATAAAACGGCTGAATGTTCACAGCATTGTGCGGTAGGGGTGGCAAGAAGTGGGGGCATAATGTGTGTGGTTTTGGTTCTCCTGTCTGTCGCGCGCATTTGTCATCTACTGCTTCTTAAATAACAGAAACAGTAAAAAAAAGATGCTACATTCATGCAAGGCTTTGGTTTTCGCGTGAAATTAAGCTCAGTTGTATTCATGGCCATGTTGCAAGAATTCTAAAGAATTTTTGTGTGTGTGTGCGTGTGCGTGTGTGTGTGTGAGGGGGGGGTCTAATGCCGCACAAACAACTAGGGCTATCATGTGCCTTGGTTACTAAAGAAGTAGTAAATAAAAAAACTTATAACTGAAAAGAAAAAGAAAATTGCACAAGAAACATTAAGAGAAGGGTGGAAGGTATTTTGGAGAGTTTGTTTTATAAAGGCCCGTTTACACTAAACCGATCTACGTCGGCGGACCATCGCCAGACGCGTTTTTTGCGTGGTCGTGCTAGTCACACGGCGCCGACGCCGACAGCGCGCCGATGGTCGACCGACGGGGATGTTGGTCGGCCGACGCTGAGAGCGAAGCGATCGGGCTGCCGTCGGCCGATTTCCTAGTCACACTATGACGACGCAATGCCTCACTGCCCGCGCCGACCAATAGCAGTCGCTGCCTTCACCTCGCCCTGCCCACAGCCACGTCTCTAGTCTGCTGCAGACCCCGGGGCTACTGATTTCGATACCTGCTTCTCGCTTTTTACCACTTGTTCACCGAATAGCGCACGCATTCGCTAAATAAATACTTCATGATAATAGTAAACGCTTTGCCATTTCCCGTGTGAGCGAGAAATTTTATCGGGAATGCGCCGATGACGACGAGTGCATGCCATCGCTGCTGCAGTTTACACCTGTGTACATACACACACGCTGCTCGTTTTCATGGCAATACAACCGCCTGCGGGGCTCTACTTTACTCAGGTATTTTCTCTTCTCACGCTATGGCTGCACATTACGCATTTACACAATGCGATAACTCCGCAAGAAATGCCGATCATGCGATATACCGCATGAGAAATGTGGGATTTGGTTGTTGACATCGCACGAGAGCGGCGCTTCCTGCTAATTGTATTTGCTTTCTTCGATGCCATCAAAGCTTGATTCTGATTCATTTTAACCGGAAGTATGCTCGGCAACCATTTGCATGAATTAAAACGGTGTTATTTGTGTCCCAAGAGTACCGCCGATTACTACCAGCCATCCTCAACATTGCTCGGCAGACTGGATTACGCCGGCACTTACCGCTCTCTGTATCGGCATCCCGTGATAAAAGCAAACGTTGGTCTTAGGTGACTACCAAACCTACCCTCGATGACCGTTCGCACTCGCTAAAACATGATAATTTGCTCCCCACGATTGCCGAAATCACACACACGATTCCTGCGGGCTCGCTAGGCCTACTCGCCTTCGACGAGACCGACGTCGACTCATGTTCAACGAAAAAGCACACCCGCGAGTGTTGAAGTGTGATAATATGAACCGCATCCTTCCTTGCCTATATTTTAGCATGTACATGAACGACACAGGGAAGCACAGCCATGCACAGTACATCGTTCGTCGGCATTTCATTTTCGCTTGCTCGACGATCTGCCGAGGACTGATCGGGCGACCGTCGGCCGATGCGTTTCGTCGGCGTCGCTGGTCTGGGAACTTGTCACACTAGGGGAGAAAACCTGGGCCAGGGGGCGCTGCGCCGCTCTGTGCATCAGCGCCCTCCATGGAGACCCCGTCAAAACCTCCGCGCAGTGCGGCCGCGTCGTCTGCACCGCACTGCTCTCCAGCACGTGTTTGCGCGCGCACGCTCGGTTGTTTCTCTCCTCCTCCGGCCGCGTTCTGGCCGCCGTTGCGCTCCAACAAAGGGGGCAAGAAAAAAAAAAACGAATGAAAAATGATGGCGCGCTTTTTCGCAAAACTCGTGAAAGTGTTTTTCTCTCTTTCGTGTTGAAACGATGGTTGTCGTTTTTTTTGTTTTTTTTCGTACCGCTCGTATCTCGCACCTCTGTTTGTAACTGGCGGTGCCGCAGCAGCCATCGCGGAACCAAGTCGGCCTCAAGAAACATATATATGTCATTAAAGCCATCACTCGGCGCTTATAAAGGGAAAACACATATGTTAATCGTTCTATCCTCATACGCGATCCTGCTTCGGGAGCTCAAACCTGCACATTCGCTAGAGCAGATAACTGAACTAGGGATTGCACAGCGTAGCTGTGGAATTAAGAAGACAAAGGTTTACTTGGAGAGATGTCCCCGCCTGCATGAAATGTTGTCAGGCATTTCCTCGCTCTTCGTCTCACGGAGAGGAAACTGCTGAAAAAATGGCATGCCTCGGCTTCTCGTCAGTGATCCAGGTCGTTAAGAAACCTCTGATCGTTAAAGGTAGATAGGTCATTGATTTCGGGTGGCAGCGCCACAGCAGCGAACTGCTCCTGACCGCTGTCAGCAGGAACCAAAGGGTAAGGCGGCATGCTTTGTGCCTTTGTAGGGAATGCGTCCTAAACGCGCCGAAAGCAGGCACCACAGCGCCGGCAGCATCGCCTAAAACGTCTGTCCCTAAAGAGTTGAATAGGCCCTTTTCAAGTGAGCAGTCACAAATGGAAAAGAAGCTCCCCAACCAGCGCCCGGAACACTCGTCGCTGTGTACACGCGTATCAATTCTCAACGAGAAGGCTGGACCCTTCATTCTCTGAACAACATGGAAGAGACATCAAGAGGTGCCGCCTCAAGTCCTTCAAAATACCTGTCGCTTGCCTCTGCCTTCGAGTACCGAATTCGCGTTCATGCTTTTTTTTTTTGTCTGAGCCTGCCAACAAGCGCTTTTTGAAAACAATGTCCTTGGCGATCAATTAATCATAATTTCTCACTTTCGAAAGCACCGATAAAGAGCGTGCCTCCAGCCAGCCTCTATGTCAGCTGGGGCACAGAAAAAAGCAAAAATAAGAAACACCACTGGCAAAGAGCGCCAGCTTTGCGCGCACAGACGCACGACCATCCCCCATCGTCCTTACTCTCCTTCTCCCGCTCCGCGTGCACGTGCAGCTGCCTGTAGCACGCGCTCCCGAGCGAACAGGCTGCGCAGACTCCGCAGACAGCCGCGCGCAGCGCGGGCGCGAATGCGCGTAGGTTTTGTAGTTCCTCTCCGCTCCGCTAGAAACCGAGCGCTGGCGTCGCGGAGCAAACTCCAGCTTTGGTTCCCTCTACGACGACAGGTGGTCGTTGGTCGTGCTGGCATCGTTATCGGCCTAGTGGGACTGACCGGTGCATTAACGACAGGATCGGCCGACCGACCCGCCGACCACCGACGTCGGTGTCGCATCGGCATCGGCGTCGCGTCGGCCTAGTGTTCAGTTCAGTCGTTCAGTCGTGTCCGACTCATCGTGACCCTATAGACCATGTCACGCCACGCTTTCCGGTCTCTCACTATCTTCCTAACATCACATAACTTCATCTGCAGTGCCTCGAGGATGCCATCTAACCATCGCGTTCGCTGCCTACCCCTTCTCCGGCGACCCTCAACCTTTCCCAACATCAAATCTTTCTCCAGCGACTCCTCTCTTCTCATCAGATGACCAAAGTAGCTGAGCTTTAACTTTAGAATTTGACCTTCCAATGAGCAGTCAGGGTTTATGGTCGGCAATATCGACTGATTTGATCTTCTGGCAGTCCAAGGAACTCTCAAGAGTCTTCGCCAGCACCACAATTCAAACGCGTCAATTCTTCGGAGGTCAGCCTTTTTCACAGTCCAACTATCGCATCCATACATCACAACTGGAAAGACCATAGCACGAGTTATACGGATCTTGGTTGGCAGACTAATGTCTCTGCTCTTTACTAGGCGGTCAAGGCTAACCATTGCTCTCTTTCCCAGAAGCAGGCGTCTCCTAATTTCATGGCTGCAGTCTCCTTCCGAGGTAATCTTGGAGCCCAAGAAGAGAAAATCTGTCACAGCTTCCACTTCTTGTCCATAGATGCTCCAGGACTTGATAGGGCAAGATGCCATGATCTTTGTCTTTTTAATGTTCAGTTTAAGCTCAAACTTCTCACTCTCTTCTTGTACGCGCATCAGAAGTCTCTTGAGTTCCACTTCACTTTCTGCCATTAAAGTGGTATCATCCGCATATCTAAGGTTGTTGATACGTTTTCCAGCAATCTTCACTCCAGCTGAAGACTCGTCCAGATTGGCCTTCCTCATGATGCACTCTGCATATAGGTTAAATAGGCAGGGCGACAGTATGCAGCCTTGCCTCACTCCTTTCTCATTCGGAAACCAATCAGTAAGACCATGCCCAGTTCTGACTGTGGCCTCTTGTCCTTCATACAGGTTCCTGAGGAGACTGATGAGGTGAATTGGAATTCCCATCTCCTGGAGAGCTTGCCACAATCTGCTGTGATCTACGCAGTCAAACGCTTTCGTATAATCAATAAAGCAGAAGTAGATGGGTTTCTGGAACTCTCTTGCTTTTTCCATGATCGAGCGAAGGTTGGCAATTTGGTCTCTAGTTCCTCTACCCTTGCGAAACCCAGCTTGCACTTCCGGAAGCTCCCGATCCACATACTGCTGCAGCCTTCCTTGGAGGATTTTCAACATCACCTTGCTAGCATGCGAAATAAGCGCGATCGTGCGGTAGTTGGAACAATCTTTGGCGCTGCCTTTCTTTGGAATGGGGATGTAAACTGACCTCCTCCAATCCTGTGGCCACTGCAGGGTTGTCCAAATCTTCTGACATAATGTATGCAGAATGTTAACAGTGTCGTCATGGTTGAGGTTTTGAAGCAACTCAGCTGGAATGCCATCAATTCCGCTAGCTTTGTTCTTAGCAAGGCTGGCTAAGGCCCATTCAACTTCACTCTTCAGGATGCCCGGCTCGAGATCAGTAATCACAACCGTCTTATGTTGGGTTTGCACATTCGGGTTCTTCTTGTACAGTTCTTCTGTGTATTCCTGCCACCTCTTCTTTATCTCTGAGGCTTCAGTGAGGGCCAATTAAGGAACACAAGAGCTCTGTATAAGACAATCAAAGATATCAAAGGAAGCTTCTGTGCTAAGCTGGGCGGCCTAGTGTAAATGGGCCTTAAAGCAACGAGACTTGTATCTTCAGTCCACGTCATCATCAACAACTGATATAGTAAATTTTTGCTCTACGGGTGACTTTACTACAGATAGGTTCTACTGTAATACAAATTTCACAGCAGTGCACAGCAGTTAGTGGCACACCTATTTAACGCTAATGCAGACAGGGCTGCTCAGCTGATTTGGTGTTGCTTTCATCATGAATCCAACGTGGATAATTTTTTCAGCTCTCTTTTTTTATTCTTTGGAAAGTGTGCACACTAGTAAATGTAGCCTGCCTTTGTCTCCTGCAGCCTCGAAAGCCAAGCCAGGGTCCGCCAGGTCGCACAGTGAACAATGCCAACATCAAAGAGGTACCCATCTTAGACTACCTGCCCCCACCAGAGCCCGAGAAAGCCACACTTCCGCCAGCAGTTGAGGAGGTGGGATACTGGGAAAAACCTTCACTGGCTCTTATTTCATGCACATCTTCACGTGTGTGTCGTGCGTTCATTTGATTTATGACGCATCGTTCATGAAATTCTCTTTGTTACCTCATGTGTCGGTTTTTATTGCCGTTACTTGCACCTTGAAAGATGCTGTTAAGTTGCTACAGAAAGCTCCGGTTCAAATGTGCTTTTTTTTTTTTTTTTTTTTTTTTAAGTGTAGATGGTTTGTTTGCTCATAAGCTCCTATATATATAGACAACCAATCTACTCCTGATTGCTGAAAATTGAGTTTAAGGTGCCCAAACTACTCTGATACCAAAATTTCTATGCTCTAGAATTGCTCCAGTGCATGCATAGGTTGCCCCTACTGCACATATATATACCTTTTATTGTTTGCATAGTGCAAATACTTTTATAACTTGTGTATCAGTTTTAGTATAAAATAGGTTTAAAAAGGTGCTTTAATTGTAGAAAGAAAACACTAAA
Source organism: Amblyomma maculatum (assembly GCF_055883805.1). Classification (NCBI taxonomy): domain Eukaryota; kingdom Metazoa; phylum Arthropoda; class Arachnida; order Ixodida; family Ixodidae; genus Amblyomma; species Amblyomma maculatum. Next base: position 36,699,957 of record NC_139345.1, on the reverse strand, counting down.
TCAAAGGTGAAAGTTAAATACTTGGGTATCAGCCGTATTTAGTTACATAGTTTTTGTCCACTGGTTCCAGTATCTGTGATGTTTGTAAAAGATTATTACACCTCCTCTGAGATGCTCTATATTAGTCGTAAGCAAAATTTTTTGTGATCTGGATTATGCTCTACACTGCTCAGGATGCAGCCACGCAAGAGCTTCGACGCAAAATTGAGGAACAAAAGAAGCTGCGGGAACAGGTGATGCGTATCAAAGAGGAGCGCCGCAAGCTGGCAGTAATGCAGCGACAGAAGAATCTGCTTGAGCAGCGACTTCAAGCCACCGAACAGCCGCCAGGTATGCTCTTAACACTAGGGGGAGGAGGGGAACAAGCTGTTTGCATTACTTTGTGCTGTCAAAATGGGGAAAAGTTTGTTAGCTATGTTGACTAGCTGCAGAGTTTTCTTGGCATATTGAATCATGAACTCGTATTACCCATGCTGCAGAGGCGTGCCAAAATCCTTAATAGCACTCCACTTTCATGCAAGGTGTATGATTTAGCTGCAATACTTGAGTGCAGCTATGAATGTGAAATACAACAATACAACAAAGGGTGTGTTGTGGCTGTTTCTCTTTATACCTGTGGGGCACAGATATGAAAAGAGAGTTCTGATGCTTTACAAGCTTAACTGCCAAAACTAGTGTCTATGCCCATAAAATGGCTACTTGGTGTTATGTATGGGCATCAGGTGGGGCACTTTTCTCTCATGATTGCTCTTACTTGCCCAGCTTTCACAATGTTACTTGATGAACATGACACAAGGGTGTCAGAGAATGCACGCCACTAGGGTTGACATGCAGTTTGCATTAGAAAGGGATCATGTTTCTATCATAGCTTTGAGTTGGCGTCTGTATGTTGGCAAATCGTGAGCTTAGGATTTTAGAAACAAGTATTGCCATGCAATAATTATGCAACAACACAGTCTGCCTCCAAAATTCATCAAGGTCATACAGCAATGCACTTTTGAGCTGCAAACATTGTTTTGTTTAGTTCTGATGCACATCAGTACAGCGTATGGAAGCAAACAGCAGCTGAGAAGCTAAATAAGCTGCATAAAAGAAAATGAACAGATTCATCAACCATGGCCAGTTAAGTGTGTATTCTGTTTCAGCCATGCTGCTTCCTCTCCTCGCAGAGCATGCAAATTCAGTCTCAGGTGATCGGGTCGTTTATATGTCAAACTGTGCACTAGGTATGTAATAGGGAACTGAAGTGCTGACCAGTTGGGAGGATTGAGTTCGGCTCACTGTGTCATCAGCCCTTCATCATCAGCAGACACAATAATAGATTAAGTGTAAAGTTATTCTACGTACTAAAGAGAGTGGCAGAAGGGAAGCAGCCCGTCATTTTGGTGTGCCTGAGCCTTCCATCCGTGACTGGCGAAGACTGAAAAGGTCAATCTTTGAGAGCAAGACGTCAAGCAAAGGCCGCCACGGTCCACAAGCAGGGAGGTTTTCAGACCTCGTGAAGCTGGCTGGCTTCACGGGGCAGCTGTGAGTGGATCACATGCCCATGACTACCAAGATGTTGAAGGTGAAGGTCCTTGAGCTTGCGAAGTCCCGAGGCCTATCAAGAAGCTAATTCAAAGCAAGCCAGAATCGGATTTCATGATTCATAAAGCGCGAAGGATTTTCGCTTCATAGACGGACTGGTGTGTGCCAGAAGCTACCAGAGGGTTTCGAGGAGAAGCTGATTTTATTTCAGCGATATATTCTATCTTTGCGGCACAGCAATAGATATGAACGCGGGCAGATCGGCAATGCCAACTAAACACCAATTTATTTAGATATGCCCGGCAATACTACAGTGGAGCTAAAAGGGGGAAAAAAGTCCACGTGCTGATGTCCGGAAATGAGCAGACTTGGGTGACCGCAATGCTGACCTGTGACATATGGTAGTAAGTTGTATCCTTTTCTTGTATTCAGAAGCAAGACGCTCCCAAAGTCTGTGAAATTCTTGCGAGGTGTTGTGCGCACCAGCGAGAAAGGTTGGATGGATACTGACCTCATCTTTGACTGGATAGACTGTGTATGGCACAAGAGGCCAGGTGCTAGCTTGGTGCTCCACTCCATGCTGGTTCTAGGCACATTCCAGTGCCACCTAGACCAGCGTGTCAAGGACAAGCTTGCACATTGCACATTGATATTGTAGTGTATAAAAGGTGGAGACAAGGTATTTACCGTCTTGATGGTAAACAAGTGGTCTTGTAGTGAAAACCAAATTTTAGTTGTAATGCGACCTCCTCTCCTCCTTCCCATCACAGCATTCATTTTGTGGTCTGTTCCAGGAAACAACACGGCATCTGTTGGAGCCAACAGCTCTTCTGAACAGCCACAGCCTCCTCCACCCAGTACGAGTGGAGGAGTAAAGCAGCGACTGGGCATAAGGCCGGCAGCAGCAGCCCCTCAGCAGGCTGAGGGTTCTTCCGTTCTCAAGAAGGTAGTCATTGTGAGGCGGGCGGCACAGCAGCAGACATCTCCATCTGCAGCGGTAACTCCAGTCCCTGGCCTTGTCAACCAAACAAATTCTGAGGTGTGTAGCTGGGTTTATGCTTGCAAGAATCTGCGAGCACCTTTGCTCAGCCAGTGTTGCTGTGGCCAGGTTTCCTTGCCATGACTCGACGCATGGGCTAGGATCTTATGGTTTGCTCATAAATGTAGACTTTTGTCACTGGATTGATGTCATTCTCAAGCCTGTTAACTGTTCTTTGGGTTAAATGCACATTTAAATGGTCGCATATGAAAAGTAAATTTCAACTTGAATCAAGCCCAACTATTACTGAGGAGCAAACCAACAAAGTTAGCAAATATCTCTTGTGAGCACAAATTGACTCGGTCATTTCAGCCAATAATACTGAGCCAAAATCATAGGAGGTGAAAGAATGATCTAGGTCAGAAACAGAGTTTGAGCAAAGTGCTTGTGACACATTGCTAGTTCTTGATTACTGCATACATTTCAGTTCAGATGTTTCTAGCATTATTCCCAGGGCATACCATAAAATGTGCCATATACAGTAAAACCCCGCTGATACTTTTTAAAGAAATGCAGGGGGAAACATATTATCCAGGAATGCACATGATCCGAATGACCTGGTTTCAATAATATGAACTGCGTGCAAGGTATTTCGTTTTAACACTTTTATTACATAGAATTGTAGATTACTATTTCTTGATATCAAACATAAAAAGTTCTTTTTTTTTTTTTTCTTTTTTTTTTTAGTTCTCGCAGAATTCAGTCCGTAGATGCATTGTCCAAAGTGTGGAAAGGATAGTTACAAATGCAGCGTTGATGGCAGTGCCGAGCTGGGATCGCTTCCTTTGTTGAGGCCAGATGCTTTGCCTCTAACAGCAATGCACTGTGGAGAAGCCGTCGCGATAGCTGACAGTTGCGCTTTTTTCTGTTAATGCTGTGTTCCCCAGACCTGGCTTGCTCGTATGTAGATGCATAGTTCTCATATAGTTTGCCCCCTATACCCACAAGGCACTGAAAGGAAGAAGCCACTATGTTTCCACTCATGGAGTCGTTTCTCCACAAGAATGGGCTCCTTGTATGTTGGCTTTCTTTGATGCTTCGCCCCTCTGAAACTAGGCACTGCAGGAAAGTAGCCGCGGTTGGTGGGTGCCATTGTTCTCGTTTTTCATGTTGCGCACCCTCAGGTTCTGTCTGCTCATATTTAGCATACCGTATAAGTAAGTGCGTGCAAGAGCCGCACCCGTGTATGGGCCGCACCTCCTATTTCCCGAAGGAAAAAAAAAAAAAAAAAATATCCGTCTAAGGGCTGCATTTAGACTTTCCATGACCCACGCTGGAATAGCTTTCAAAATGCATGTGCATAGGAGTTTCCATACGCTGCCCATGGATGATGCCCGAAGTCGCGGGTCATCATCATTATCATATTTTCCATCTACCGCGAGCTTCTGCAGTCCATATCGGCATCGATATCGCCAGCCCCAGCCACTCAGGAGGATATTTTTGCAAGCCCTGGCCGCGTAATCACATGACAAAAAAGTGACATAGGGTCTACGTCACTCCTGTGTGTTCTGCCGCTTCTTTTTTTATTATTTATTTATTTCCCCCCTCCCCCCTCAATTTTACTGAATGGAAAGAGGGTGGCTGCAAGATGTCTCTGAAGCCCAATGCTCGGAAAGGATGAAAGAAGGCGCTTACCAGTCGGAGCATGGCGCGGCTTCCAACTGGAGGACGGGAAGCATCCAGCCGTCGTGCGAACAATGCACACAGCAGCACGCACGCTTTTTTTTTTTTTTTTTCTTAGCAGAGAGGGGTGGGCAGGCTAGCAGCTAGCCAACGTAGAAATAAGCACGCAAACAGTGACGGCTTAGAGCTGCCCTTGGTTAAGCAGAGAGCAGTATGCAGGCTCGCTTAAAGTGCCTCAGCGTTCGCTCGCTTTCTTCCTAGCAGTGAGGTATGAGCTTATTTGGCCTGAGTGGCAGCGGAGGTACCCCTAAAGATCTGACTGCTTCTATGCGCAGCGCGTTAGCTTTTGTTATGTCCGTTATGTGAAACAACTATAGAGACGGAAAATTGCCTGTCCATAAGCTATAAGCAACATCTTGTATAATTTCATAGCTTATAATTACAAACGTAAACGTTTACACGCCCTTAGAAGATGCCCTCTGTCTAGACAGTTATGTCTTTTCCGCCACTACAAGACTACATGTGTGTGGGTGCACGTTAACGCAAATAACTCATGTGCAGGCACTTAATATATTTGCAGCCCCGCATACGGTCAGTACTCTTGCGTGTTTTCATTACAATGAGGAAAGCAAATGCAAAATCTCTGTAGCACTCTACAACTCCATGTCCCTGCGTCACTTCAAATACCAACCACACCAGCCAACCACCGAAAAAAAAAAAAAGGAAAGCAAAAGATTGTGAACACTCAGAATCGACGCTCACTCTGCACTCCCCCCACCCAATTGCGCCTTTTACTGAGCAGCACGGCTCTCTCAAAAAAATAAAATATAAAAGAAACACAAGCATCGTGAATGTGATGTACCGTATTTACTCGCATAATGCTCGCACTTTTTTTTTTTTGCGGAAAATTGATGCTAAGTTGGGGGCGCGATAATTATGCTGGGAAAATTTTCGAGCAGATGTTTTGGAGCGCTGAAAGCAAATTTAAATAGGTGCGAATCGGGATTCTTAAGTCAGCTATTGTAAATATAACGAAAACATTACTTAAAAACAGAACTTACCCTTTTTATAAAAGTACAGGGTCGCCAAAAGCACTTAATTTACCGCAGACAGCCTCATCATCATTCCCCGCGTTCCATGGTGTAATGCTCACAGCAGACCATACAGTTCCACTTTTGATCAGAGACCTGATCCTAGTCCGTGTCGGCACTTCAATCGCTGTCTCCAGTAGCGCACTATGCAGAACTCGTTGACGTCGAAGTGCCTGCTGGCAGCGCGCTTGCTATGCTGTAGCCCGTGCTCGAAAGCTTTCAGTTTAAAAGCAGCTGCGTACCGCCCCACCGCGATGCGGCACCAAGAACATGGTAGAGGGAACGAAGCAAGTAACGCGGACGGAACGAAGGAACAATGACAACGAGACATGGAGACACCTTGCAAAATGGCGACAACTACGAGCAGAACATTGTGAAAAAAAAAGAAAAAAAAAAAGACGAGCATAACTAATGATAATCTATCTACCCGAGCACGCTATCGCCGCCTGGTAGTGCGTGCACACAACGAGGCCTGCTAGGTTCAGTAGCGCTCCAAAGATGGCGCTTGTAACTGCTAGCAGACGACTCTCGCGGTGGTAATATTGGTGGTGCAATGATTATGCGAAGAAAAAAAATTTCTATTTTTGACGCCCAATGTTGGGAGTGCGAGCATTATGCGAGTAAATACGGCATAGGCTACGTCACTCATACGTCACATGAACCGAGGACCTGCAAACATATTCCCCCCTGCCACCCCGGCACCCCAGCTTTAATTTGCGACTGTCAAAGGCACATGAGTAGTGGTAGCACGGTTGGCGTGGTCGTACACCTAGTTGCGGCTCTTGTGTGCTCTCTGCTTTATTTTTCATTGGAAACGACAATAAAACAGATGGATGAAAAACGGCAATCACGACGGGATGCTGACCAGGCAGATTAAGAGGGCACCGCTCGCGACTGTGCTTGGCTGGATTTTGTCTGCATGGAACTCCTTGTCTACAGACATTGTGTCCCGTAGTTTTGAGGTGACCAGGATTTCTAACTGTTTAGACGGGACCAAAGACGACGACTTGTGAGGAAAACTTGCACCAGAGCACAGCACCAGCTCGTGAGTCTGAAGACTTCGCGAGGGACGATTGAAGGGTAATGATAACACCATGACGCCTCGGTGAGACGTCAACGCGTGACAAAAAGCAGAATCATCCAATGATCGCCAGGGTGCCGGCCCGGGTCGCTTATTTTCACGACAAGAGGTTTATTCGCACATCACGGAACCGTTTGCTAACTTTTTATAGATGTAGCGCGCGAATAAATTAACTGAACCTTTATTTTTTCAAGAAGCTGTATTTTAAGTCAAAAAATCAAGAAGCAGCTACATTTTGCAATTGAATTGTCTCGCGCATAACTTCTGTTGCCGCGAGGGCGCACTGGAAGAGGTAAACAAAGTTTACAAATGGCGCCCTTCAGTAAAACGGCCGATTCCACGGCTAGTTACTGCTTCTTGCACATCGTCTAAAGTCAAGGTACTGTGTGGTGGTCCGAAATGCACGGAGAAATCTGACCGAAAGCAGTGTAATCGGGGCTCTGTTTATTTTTCTTTAGGAAACAAACAATGGAGCACGCTCCGTTGGACAAAATAAACATTTATGGCAGCACGAAACTCTCGCACACAAATGCTTCAGTTAGAACGAGCACAGGGAAAAGCAATGCGGTTGAATGTCCGCTACCAACCTCGCTCGTTTTCATTCGCTTTGCACTGTATGTCGCCTTCGCCGCAACCTTTTGGTTTGGGCGCACTGCGAAGCGCACCCACCCTTCAGTGCGCCAACATTGCAGCAGATGAGTTAGCCATTTGATGCACACACTGGCTCACCGTGGGTTATGAGGGGCCGAGGACCTGCATAGACTCGAAATCCTCCGGAAGAAAAAAAAAATGATCAGAGCGCACATGGTACTTACTGCCGCACCAACAGAGTGATCGACCGCCAGCTTCATCACAGTTCATCGGCGAATTTGTCGCACGACCATTCCGCTTCCACATTTTCAAGTCGTAATAGGCGTCTGAACAACTCGCCGTACAAGTAGAACGCATTCTTGCACACCTCGCTTCATCGTTGCTCGCGCCAACGTTCTCGTTTCAGCACCGCAGCCACCACTCCACCACAGACGCCGCCGCCATTTTCCCTCTAAAACGCTTTAGACCGCCTCATCGCGACGTCATATGTTTTTTCGTCTCCGCAATTCTCACGGAGACGAAATCTCATGACACAACTTTTTAATTAAGATGGCGACGACCAATAGGAGCGGGCGTTTTAGAGCGCTCTCAATTGTAGAGCGGTCCGTAATTCGGCCCCTGGGCTATCATGCGCGGTGCTGTCATCTTCATTGCCTAATGTGCCTCTTGACTTACAGAAAAAATCAGCTGTGGTTTAGCTTGTGGTTAACCCTTTGAGGGTCGAATTTTTTTGAAAAAAACTTTCCCAGATGGTCAAATTACTTTATTGCAGATTTTGAAAGTTTAATATTAGTAAAGTCAAGGAAGAGTTGTAGAAAAGTATTAGGAGCCGTATTTTAGAGTCTAGGTTACTCCACACTGCAAACTCGGGAACCTCAGGAAACCCAGTAAACAAGGAGAGCAGGAATACCCCGTGAGCATCGATGATAAACAAGCTACAGCAGCCCCAATAAAGATGGAAATCAGTTTCTGTGGCCCTTGCACGGGAGTGGTCATAAAGATAAAAAGATTTGCGCGCCTGCGTCCATTGCGATCCCCCGTGATAGGGCGCAGTGTTGCTGCAGCTAGGCATCGCTTCTGTTTATCTTCGCAAGAAGGCAGTGCAATACATTTCAAGCACTTCTTGTAAGTCTTAGGAGGTGGCAGCGCCTCCTAGTGAGCATGCATCGTCATCATAGGGTGCAAAATTTCAAATGATGGATTGAAACTGTACCGGTGCGGCAAAAACCTTGCGGGACATAAAACCGCCGCCGTACACTTACGGCAAAAACCCTCAAAGAGTTAAACCCGGAGCTACGCGAAAGCAATCTGCATGGCTACGCTTATGTCTGGCTTTAAAGTAAAGACATGGCTTTTGTGCGTAGTAATTTACTCTATGGTTACAGCTTTATTTATGACATAGGGGAATCATTTCACATATGAGCAACCCTTGCCTCTCGTCATTGACCATTCTCATTCGGGTGTAGAAGACTTCTAGTGGTATTAACTCTACTTCGAACTTCGGGGCACACCGCCGTCATAACGTTCGAACGAACCTTCTGTCCTAGCAACTCGCTGTTGTCGTTCGCCTCTACCAACTACTAAGTTATCTGTCTTCTTTTTTTACATCTTCTCCTTCTTCTTCGGACACTCTGCGCCACGGAGCATACGGCACACGGTGCCACGCCGACGGCTTGAAAACTTAGCGTAGTGTAGCTTTCGCTACAAAAAAAAACACACTTTTTGAAGCGGTTCAAATGTTACGCAATCCCATGTCATTGCCAGAAAATGGACCAAGCAACGTCCGACAAACAAGTGCTTGAAGTGAAACTTCTTGATAATCCCTGCTTCTAGAGGCTGCAAGTGACTGGTGCAACTAGGTAGTGGGAAGGCCAATTTCATGTTTTGCACTCGTAAAACCAACAGGGTGTGCCACACAATTGTCGAGAAACAGAAGAATTTTCCGATTCTTGGCAGCCATCCTGGCATCCAGAACAGTGAGGAAGTCTGTGAAAAAAGCCATGCGCATCTACGCCTTTTTATTCACCTTGCAAATAACAAGTAAGGCACAGTACCCAGAAATGTGGCGCAACAAACACAATCACATGAGAAGAAAACACAACACAGGCGCACACTACCAACTGTGATGTGGAACTGAACACACACTTCCTCTTCAACGCTCAGCTACAACATCCTCTTCTACACCCAAGTACGTCTTCTTCACACCTCTTCTTTGCAAAGCAGATAGTAGCACATTCATCCCAGTAGAACACAAACATCGTCCAAGTATGACAAAGTCCACCACATAGTCACACACTAGCAAAAACCACCACAAAAGTACAGTAAGACAGATCCATCCAAAGTATGTGAAAAGAAAGTGTGTGTTCAGTTCCATATTACAGTTGATAGTGTGCGCCTGTGTTGTGTTTTCTTCTCATGTGATTGTGTTTGGTGCACCACATTTCTGGGTACTATGCAGCACCAGCTCGCCCCTCAAGCTGTTAACAAGAAGTAAGACACACGTTATGCGAGAAGCAGCGTGGTTTCGAAAACTTTTGATCACAATGAGTTTAAGTTTCTCAGTCCCATCTGCGTCGCAACACAATACAGTCTGTCTTCCCTTGCTTTCTCTTTTTTTTTTTCTCCCCTTGCTTGCGCTGCAGCCTGCAGTATTCTTTTAAGTAACAAATAAGCTTGGATGAAGCGAAGCCTCATGTAAAGAAGCGAGTGTAAATACTTCCACGTTTATACATAGAACCGTCTATTTACAACCTCACGCTATCCTGTGCTGCATTTTCCCACTATCTGTGGTTTTGTTACATTTCGCAACATGGCCCTTTCCAGGTGGCTGCTCCACGTGGCACAGGGAGTCTGCGAGGCAGAGGAGGCGCCACTGTGGTCAGCCGCCTTGGGCCTGTGCGCACAGCTGGCCTGGCTGCAACCAGTGCTCCCGGTGCACCACGGAAGGTCATTCGCATTGTGTCAAACAACGGGAGGCTGCAGGCAGTGAATGCTGCAGGCACAGCAGGAGGGATGATGCAACCGCTGCAGGTTACTCCTGGTACATCGGGAGTGCGGCCCCATGTGAGCAATTTACACGGGCTACACTTTGTGTCACTCACAATGCACTTTTAAGATATTAAGTGCTGAAGGATAGTGAATACAATCTCTTTATAAAATAGAAAAAAAAGATGCTTGGCACAGAACGTCTTTGTGTGGGGCAGAAGCTTCAAAGAAGTGCTCAGAGAAGGTGCTAGGAAAGCTGCAGCAAAAAAAAAAAGTGGAGTGGCTTCTTTTTCACTCTATTTGTGACTACTGTGCACTGCATAAGGCTATGCAGCAGCCTGGCTTAGGCGTCGACAGCATGCTGTGCATGTTTCAGCATTGAAAGCAGAGGACCCTGCTTGTGCGTAGTCACTAGCATGGTGTTGGAGTAGATGTGAGTTGTGTGAATGGGGCCATCTTGCTGCAGAGGGCAAGTGGCGAAAGCATGGCACGTTGGGCGCCAGATGTGGGGTTGTAATAGGAGGACAAATGCGTTTTTCCCGCTTAATCGCGGCTGACAGTCAAACCGCCGACCCCACCCAGTGATCGCGTGCGCTACCGAGCGCACACTGACCACTGTGGGCCATGCTCTTGGGTACAAGGGAACAACATGTGCTGACCACAAACAGGCATTTATTGCTGCAATAACAACAACGCCAGCTAGCAATAAAACACACTAATATATACAGGTCGCCTGACTCACCAGCAGGGCTATGGGCGAATGTTTGCCCACGCTAAGGCAAGGGATAAACTCCGAGGCCGGACAAAACGGGCAAGCGGGAGATATGCCGCGAGGCTTCATCCCGCCGACGACTGCGGAGTGCCGCAAGGAGACGTCCGCTCGCACGTTCCCTAGCCGAAGAGAGCTGGCTTTGACCGCGTGCGCGGTGACAAGATCAGGGGTGGCGCTTGTGCTGCCATGACGCTGGCGCCATTTCTCGATAGTTAATGTTAACCACCAATGTTGGCGCCATTCCGCGATAGCTAGAGTAACTACCGCGGGGGGAAAAGCCAACTTTAAAGGGGACAATGGGAGATAGTTCCCCACAGGGCGAGAGCTTAGGAGCGACTGCGTAGCGATAACATGCGCGCTGCGTGCGCTGCTTGCCCCATGTCATTTTTTTAAAGCGAAATCTTTTTTACTACTCCCCACCACAGCTTCTTCGCCGTGTGCGTCATGCGCGTTTGTATATGTTTGTCCTTGAACTGTGGAAAAACCACGTGGCTGCTATGACGTCAGTCGGCTGCTGCCGAAATCGAGGTAACCACGTGCTCGCCTCTGTCTAATCACGTGAAAACCACGACATTACTCAACCACAGCTATGCTGGAGCCGTGGCGCTCGCTCTGTATAGATAGGCTCCGTTGCCTCTTAGCCGGTGCCAGTGGATCGCAAGAGCTCTAGACAGTTTAACGGCAACCGTCATCATGGATAATTCAGGCAAGACGCCTCGTTAACTACCAAGTCTAGTCACTCTTTACCAAACTTAACTTTCAAGGTTTCGCTTTGTTTACTTAGGTTTAACTGGATTAAACCTTATCCTAATTTGTTTTTGTTCTTTTATTTTTAGCTCATTTTGAGCATGAACTACTGTAGTGTCACATTCCAAAATGGAAATCAGTAGAAACTGCTGCATTTGCCATGTAGATGCGCCAGCGCTAAAACACTTCGCAATGTATCGATGTATCATGTGGCCGCTCGTTGCGATCATAGACATTCCTCTCACATCATTTCATGTTGTATCGTCATGAACCTTGCAGGGGTTTGCCAAATTTCCAGTAATTCAGCACTACCTAAGATATAGTCGATGCGTTCGAGTTCGTTATGTCACGGTCAACCGCCGCAACATGTTCGTTACATGGAATTTTCAAGTAATATTATTCAGTGAGAAAGGCACTGGGGAGTTTTTAAAATTTGTAACGTCAAGGAATTCGCCACATGCAGATTCATTACACAGAGGTTTAATTGTGCTCTCTTTTCTGTTCTTTTATGCTGCCTTCCACTAATCCCCCGCTATTTAGATTTGTTGTGACAAGTAAAGCAGCTGCTGGAGTTTGGCTGAACCTTTATGCATACCCTGCGGGGGCTATTTTTTGGTACATTGCAAGTGCTTATGAAGTAAATAGTGATATATCATTTGATTAAAGGCTCACTGTCCACCCTCCGGTCGAAAATATTTTCTTCCCCGGTGACTGTGAGACTTCGCCCCTGGAACGCAAGGCCGCAAAATGTTTTTGAAAAGAGTAACTAATAACGCAGTTACAGCCACCGCAATCACCCGATTCTATCCTGCCTCTCTCCTTCCGTTCCCTCGCAAAGGTTTTTCACTCTCCTGCCCGAGGTCGTCTAGCCTCCGCAATACAAATTCCCCTTCCTCCTCCGCGTTTGGCGGGAGGTGGGGCGTGGCTCTCCGCGAGCGCGAAAAAAAAAAAAAACGGTCGAGGGAGCGCGCGCCGCTGGATTCAGTCTGGCCGTGGCGAGGGAAAAGCGCGCTGCGAGCGGTAGACACCCATCCTTCTCCCGTCAGTCAGCGAGACGGACCAATGGACGTCGTTCCCGGTACGTACGTCATTATCGGGGCCCGTCGGACCAGCGCAGGAAGCGGTGAAGCTGGCTTCTCAAAGGAGAGCATGAGGGAGCTTTGAATTGTATTTTCGATGCTTTACGGCGCGCGTGTCGCTGTAGAATTTTGCACAGACTTTCTCCGGTACCTGATCGAAACACTGGGCTCCTTTTCTTAAAAGGGCCTTCCCTGGACAGTGGCCCTTTAAGAAATGTCCGCATACGTTCAAGCGAAAGCACTACTCAAGATGCAAAAATTTATCTTCCATACGTCAGCATTGAGGAGTGAGTCCCATGAATGCAGTTTACAGATGGAAATTTGCATAATTAGGCATACTGCCACTCACATCAAACTCTGGTACGTTGAGGACATTTCAGACTAGCTGCTGCTACAGCCTACACCACTTCAAACTTTCAGTGAGAGTGAACAGCTCACTTTAGAAGTGTAGAAATGTTCTTTTTTTGTAATGAGCATTTAACGTGAAGCATCAAGATGTGCTAGGTTTATTTCCAGTATCTATGAGATGGGCTTTAGGAAAATAATCCCACAGCAGGCAGTGCTTGCTTGCATTCACTATGCCTGCACCCTATCCAAGGAACGGAATAAATGTTTATTTTATCTCTCCGAGGCTTTCCATATCCACATGTTTTCAAGCACTGTTTTGCCCAAGGTCTCTAGCCGAGGCTTTCCATATTCACATGTTTTCAAGCACTGTTTTGCCCTAGGCCCCTAGCCCCCCGCCCCTATCGTTTGCTTGATTGTATAGCCAGAGGGCCTAAGTTATACTTCTGTCACACGAACACTTCTTATCCTCCACCCCGCCAAGGTGGCGCAGTGGTTACGGTGCTCAACTACTGTGCCCAAGGACACGGGATCGAATCCCAGGCTCGGCGGCCACTTTTCGATGGAGGCGAAAAGCAAGGCACCCGTGTGCTGTGCGATGTCAGTGCACGCTGTAGAAACCCAGGTGGTCAAAATTTCCAGAGTCCTCCACTACAGCGTCTCTCATAGCCTGAGTCGCTTTGAGACGTTAAACCCCACAAACCAAACCAAACCAGACTTCTGATCCTCAATCTGCATTGAGGCTTTTAAGAAGGATTGAAGCATCCGGTGCTACACTGGCGTTTTCAATTAGCATTGCGAAATTTCCTTCGTGTGTGCCAAATGTTCTGCCATCAATCGAAACAAGCCTCAAAATTAAACACGAGATTGGGGTAATGATTGCGCGATTTCAGCGTACACAGCAGCACGCTTTTGGTACCTCAGGTCACCTAATCTATCTTCCCAGTAGTCGATGAGTGCTGCAGTTTCTCTTTCACTCCATAGCTTCTGCGCTGACGCAGTCGAAGATTATTCCATCTTTGCAAGCGGTGGACCATGGTGTCGAGATTATAAAATTAGCTCAATATAAACAAGCTTAATGTTCTACGAATGTTCTAACAATGTTTTAAAAATGTTCTATCATGCCTTTTAATACATTTATTTATGTTATTACTTGCTGTTCGGTTGCATTCATTTGTTTTCAAATTTAGAGCTCGCTGATGCCGAGGGTGTCGACGACCGCTTTTGGGTGTGCTTGAAATCTCGAGCGATTGAGGAAGCAGCTTGAAGTCAAGCAGGCTCGAGCTCAATTGCACTTGAAATTTGCTGTGTGACAACCTCGATCTGCATTGAGTTGAATGCAGATCGCGTTCAGTGAGGATTGAAAGTGTTCGTTTGACAGGGGTATTAATCCTACTGTGTCACGGATGCATTTCGGTGGAGGCAACGTTTGATTTGGTTTATTGGGTTTAACATCCCAAAGCGACGAAGGCTATGAGTGCTGTACAATATCAGCACATGTTAAAGAGCCGCAGGTGGTCTTATTTATCTGGAGCCCTACACTCTGGCATCCGTCATAGCCTATATGTTGCTTCACTACCTCAGATCCGAAATTTATGATTTTTACTTCTCATTCAAATCATTGGGAGCTTTATTAACACACTTGATATTGGCACAACCTAAGCACCAGTTTCAATAAATTGACACTTCAAATTAATCAGAGTTTAGCGTTGCATCTCGTTTTTTGTCTCTTGATGTTCTCTCCTGATGGTGTGTGTTTGCAGGTGCCTGGTGCTGCTGCGTCGCATCCTCTGTCCAGGTCCCCTAATCCGACAGCTGTTGGTCGCGTGCTGGTCTCGAATCTGTCAGCATCAACAAATGAAAATTCATTGCGCCAGCTTGGTCGTTCATGTGGTGTCATTACAGTGAGTATGCCCTGTATTCTTCGTGTTAACTCGAGAGGCACGTTTGAATAGAGGTAGAAATCCTCTTAAAATCCTCTTAAATAGTTAGTCAATGCAGATGCTGTGTTCTAAGTACAAGGTGAGACTTAGATTTATACATGTAAACATTAGTGTTCTGGACACTACATAAACTGAAAATGTTACCCACACCGTGCTGGATCATAGTAAAACCTCGTTACAGGAGACACTCAAGGGACTTGATAAAGCTGTCTCTTGTAACCAAAAATTCTTGCCAACTTGTATGTGTGGCAGTTTAGATATTCTTATCTAAATTTTGTTCCATATCAGTGTCTTTTTTGTTGCAGTATGTCGGGAATCAAGAAGGAGTGCCTCCTCTTAACTGGGAATCCCAGTGTCCCCATGTTTCAGCCACTGCCATCACATTCTAGTGTGACTGAAACAGCATGGATATTTTGATTTCCAAGTCAAGAGGAGGTACTCCTTCTTGGTTCCTGACATATTGCAACAAAACAGGACACTGATATAAAACAGAATTTAGATAAGGAAATCTAAACTGCCACACATACGAGTTCAAACGAGTCAGCTGCGTTGCATGAGCCCACCTGGGTTAATTGTGTCTCTTCGTGAAGAAGTTACTTTAGGGACATGCAAAACTGCCCTTAGTAACAGAGTGTCTCTTGTAACCATGTCTTTTGTATGCATGTTGTTAACAGGGCAAACATAGGAAAACTAACCAAACCATTTTCATGTGTCTCTTATAACAGAGTGCCTCTTGTAACCATGTCTCTTCTCTCTTGTAACAAGATAAGAGAAGACTTGTGCAGCACGCATCAAACCAGGATTCATTGCCAAAGCTTCTTTTATCTTGCAAAATGAGCTGTCCTAAACTTTTGTTTCTTTCCGCGCTCTCCCCCCTTTTTTTTTTCAGGAGATCATTCTTGATAAAAATCAGCGTCAGGCAGTGGTCAAGTTTAGGGAACACCAGCAAGCAATGCAGTTCCAGAAGAAGTACCAAAGGTGAGCATGCTAGTTCAAATTCTGTCTTTCATTGAATATACGTCGCATTGGTCAAGCTGGCATAAGTATGCAGCATGACCCGTGGCTACATTACCCATTTTGGTATCTGTGACAAGGAAGGTGTGGTGCAAACAAGGCAAGGTGGTTGCTCTAATGAAGTTGAACCTCGCTATTATTTTTTCCGTGAGACAGAAAAAGAAAAATTATGTGCCAGCTATAAAACATGGTAGCCACAACACAAACGCAAGTGGGAAAAAATATGACAGTGGTTTAGACATAGCTGAGCACAAGTTTTGTGCTTTTGCACTAAAAAAGCTCAGTTAAGTCTATCAGGCTTATCTAAGCCTTATCAAGTCTAATTAGGCATATAAAGGTGTAATTACGACAAATTTGTGTTCAAATAATCGTATTTTTGCGAGCCTAAGCACCCCCTCCCCTCTTCAATTTTCACCAAAACAATTTTCGCACTGGTCGCAATAAACGGCTCCTCGTTGGCAACCGCATCGATTGATTGTTTATGCACTTTGTACATTCAAGCCGTTGCACGTTGCTTTGTGTCATTTTATGTCCTGCCTCATCATACGTCGCTTTTGCAGCTGGTCCTGAGCGTAAGGATTTCTATTTCACCTGTATATTCATGGCAGTGCTATTTACTCTTCCCCTTGTGGTGGTTGCCATCCTTATCTCCCTGGAGCATGCTGCCTCATTTCATTTACTGTGCAGGCACATGCTGGACCTATCCATGATTCAAGTCAGCCTGCTCCCACCGTGATAGTGGGAGCAGTGTTCCTGCTCTCGGACAGGGCCATGACCAGGGCACACAAGCAGCAACCTCCGGAGAGTGCCAGCCCCGCTTTCAGCGCCAAGAGCCTCTTGGAATGCTGGCACTGTGGGAGTCGCCTCCCCAAGGGAAGTCTTTGTCATCGCTGCTGAGGGAGGCATCTGCTCTATCTAGCCTCACAATGTTCTCCAGTCAGTCTCTGTTGACACCACTTGTTTGTAAGCAATGTTTACTGCTTTTGTGAGAGCCACTGTGCGGGGCAAAGTGTCTGTGGCAATGGTTGCCAACATCCTTGGTTTGTTCCAAATGATGCTGCAAGGATCAGATCAACTTCGAAATGGAGTGTCTTCGTTTGTGTGGGCGTGCTTTGCTTCCGGGCTTTTTTTTTTCTCTGCCTTGGGGAATCAGCCAGTGGACCTTCACTTTTGATGCCAGACAGGATTCGTTCAGAGACGTGCAAGTTTGTTGAGCTGAACTTTGGCTGCGCCTGTTGTGGAAGGCATCGAGTTGTTTGGAGTGAGCACAGTGAACATACTGTCACGCATTGGATAAGCGTCGTGATGGTTGAGGCTCTTGCGACAAGGCTTCAAGTTTCCAAGAAACTCGGATATTCTTGTGTTGCGGTGAAGACTCATTTGATGGGAGGTTCCACTGAGACTTTACAGCTGTAAAGAACGGTCATTGTGTTGCGGAAAGTTCTTTGCAGTTCAATTTGCTCGCAACTTTTAATTGTCATTTATTGTTCCTTCATCAAGTGTAGCGAGGAGTACATGATTTAGTATGCACGCAGTTCACCAAGACGTGACAATAAAATAACAAAAGCTGCACCAATACGAAAAGTTACTTTTATTAGCAGCAGACTGAGGCTTGTTTGCAGGAAAGGGTGGCAAAGAAAAGTATTTTGTTGAGGGAAGGGGGGAGGGGGAATCTTTTTCTTTAAGTGAGTGTCTTTCCTTTGTTTTAGTAATTCTTTGAATTGGTTATTTCATATTTTGGTGCTGGATTAACGGGCTTGCTTAGGCTTTCCTCTGTGCATCATCAGTCTTGTTTCGTTTTTAGTAGTAGACCAAGCTCATAATCTGCACCCACTAGAGGCTTTGTCCTGTTCTCTCTAGTCCATTCCGGGGGAAGTTACAGGGTACAGCTGTAGTGGACACCTCATTTTGCAATCTTTCTTTGCATGGCTAGCTAGCTCAAGTGGGCCATATTTGTTCACAAAGCCCATTGTTAATTATGCTTTTATAGCTGCTACACTAACTAGGTACAATTGGGCTATGAGTCCAGTGATAACAGTACAGTAAAACCTGTTAATTTGACATTATTGGAACTGCAAAAAATAAAAATTAATCGGGTTTTTGAATTAACCAAGCACAGTGAGGGGGGGGGGGGACATTTCGCTTTGGGAGCGCACTATCTTTGCTGAATGAACATTGTGGTTACCATACATTGCTGCGTAAAAGTTTACCCCTCCCAAGTCATAATGCATGCTAACAAAGTTGACTCCGAATATAAGTAAACATCCCACTCTCCTCTCGGCTATTGGCACTTCACCTTACTTCCACGCGTGTGGCCCAACTGGCTAGTAGCGAAATTAGCTGAAAAGGGGGCTTTAGTTTCAGATTCTGGCACTGCATATGCCTCGGAGGTTTTTGGAGGTAAATGAGAAGTTTGTCTTCATGCTAGTACATACTGTGCATTCTAGGGTGCGACTGTTGTCGCAAATGAGCTAGTATATGAAGCACAATTCCTTTTTTTTTTTCTTCTTCTTCTTCTTCTTCTTTTTTATTATTTATTTATTTATTTTACGGAAACGGTTTGAATACAAATTCCTCCTCCTCTTCTTTATGCACAGAGCACATACTACCTGCCTTTCATCCTCAACTACCTTATACCCGGTAAACAGGTTTGCTCCATGTGAAGTGGGTCATCTCCAATTTCGAATGGCCGCTCTTTTAAAGCAAGTTTGAGTTGTGGTAGCGCACCGATGGTTTGAACTCCAATAATTCGGGCTTGCGAGATAATTCGGACTCCATTCAGGAACCTTCACGTGCCCTATAGAAACGTGTACATTTTCACAACCAATACTTTGGACTCTGTAGGATCCAAAAGTTTGATTTTTCGGACTGTAATTGACGCCAGCAATCTTCGAGAGACCACTTTTCGGCTGAAGGCTCGTTTTTTCAGCACGGTGTAGATGCAGGCGGGCATCATTGTTGCAACCAACCGGTTTTTCGTGACTGTGAAAGGTGCCATCTTGGATTTAAGCAGCCTTTCATCATCAACTACCTTACACCCGGTAAACAGGTTTACTCCATGTCATCATCATCATCATCATTATCATCAGCCTTACTATACCCACTGCAGGGCAAAGGCCTCTCCCATATTTCTCCACTTAACCCGGTTCTGTGCTAGCTGCATCCACTTGACTCCTGCGAACTTCTTAATCTCATCCGCCCACCAAACTTTCTGCCGCCCCCTGCTACGCTTTCCTTCCCTTGGAATCCAGTTTGTTACCCTAAGCGACCATCGGTTATCCTCTCTTCGCGCTACATGTCCTGCCCATGTCCATTTCTTCTTAATTTCCACTAGAATGTCGGTAACTTGAGTTATTTCTCTGACCCACTCTGCACGCTTCCTATCTCTTAATGTTACTACTACCAAGTTGCGTTTTGGTGAAAGGAAGGTGAAGTAGATCACTCATGTTTTTCTCAATTTGGGTTAGGGCGATGGCTTTTCGGCCAAATGAGCGGTGTATGCTTCACATAAAAGCGTTTGACATTAGAAACATGCTCCAAAACAAAATATAATTCGAATGCTCCAAAGCTCTAGTTTTATTGCTCCAAAGATGCTCCAGAATGGCTTTATATATATGCCAGTCCTTCCGATTTGCCCCGGAGACTTGCGATTTTTTAGCAAGCTAACCTCCTGATTTTGATTGAACCTAAATCTCTCAATAAGTGGCCTTTACCCACATAAGAATACCGAGCCCGTATTGACTGATGGCGGCGGGATGGTAATTTTTTTTTAGGCGATGGCAAATTCATCGGTGGCATCTGGCAGCAGTGTGCAGCCGGTGCAGCCATAGTAGCTGTAGAAGCTTCGCTGGCTTCACCTTCGATCTCGACTAAAGGCCGACTTCTCAGCGCGCTTGGTCTTGAAGGGTTGTTGCCACAGCCTTGCCCAAACGTCACGCCATCTTGATCCTCCTGTATCGCGCGTGGTTGCATGCCTCATGTTACCAGACTGTGCTATGCCTGATGACGGTGTGATAGCTCATTTTTTGGAACCATCGCGGCCAACAACAGATGCGGATGGAATTGCTTATAAAGGAGCTAGTAATGGTTTCGCATTAAGAAACTAAAATGGCGAGCCGGTCAGTTTGCATCAGCTGCGGAAATGTAGCGAGAATACTCGGCGATGGCGTGCAGATCGATGCCTCCGCACACACCTCTAGGGCTCACCTTTCATGCTTGATGTTGCGGCGTATGTGTGTGTTTAGGATATTTAGATTAGGACTCATTGGACACTGCTTGAATTGTCCTCCCCCCGTTAGCGCGAATAAAAAATCTTCCAATTTTTGATCTCGCCAGGTTGGCAAGTATGGCTTTATTACTGCTCACTGAGCTGCTCCAAAATGCTTGACCCTGCTTCCACCCCTGTACAGTATTCTGCATGAATGTGACGATATGATGCCCAGTGTTCAGGAAAAGTTCTCTCCCCTCGCTCATGCACCAGCAGGCCTTCCTCTATTCCATTTCATGCATAGCAGTCAACGCAGCCAAAGGTTTTGAAGTCGTCCGCTGCCAAAAAACAAACAATATTTATAACTCCGCCTCGCGTCATGGTTCAGTGGTATGAAGCGAGGACATCTTTGCTCGCTTGATAAGCGGACGAGGTTCGACCTTTTTTTTTTAAAAACCACTCACTAGGTACAAAGTGGGAATGCGAGCTATATATAACTGCCTGCTTTTCATCAGTCTGAAATGACTTCTTTGAAAAACAGTGCTGTTGATGTTTTCAGTGGAGAACACGCTGCGCAGTGTAGTGGCGACGGACGTGATGAGAGCTGCTGTTTTTCGGCATTCAGTGACTTTTTGCAAGCTGCACACAATGAATAATTGCTTTGTTTGATAGAGTTCAGTGCGGTGTCGATTATTAGAAGCAGCCCTCATCTGCAGGCCACGCGGCACTGAGTGGGGATGTATCTGAGTAATGATTTATGGGCCACCGAACGCATACCATGGTTTGTGAAGAGGGTGAACGAAGAAGTTGATGCTCGCTGACCTAGCTGCGAGCTTCGGTGAGCCTCGGCTGGCCTAGCCGCGAAAACCTGATACAGGAAGAGCCAGAAAAAAACAGAAAACTAAGTCAATCTGTTTTAAAGAATATAAAAGAAAAAGCACACTATTTGCAAAATAAAACACTTGCGTCATTATACTATAATATCAATCAATATTAATTTTGATTCTCAATTCATTATTATTGTTAAGCGGGGATCCAGGCACTGGTAGCGAGCCGGACCGGAGTAGGGGTGGCCTAACTTGCAGTCAGCTGATCCGCAAAATCACTTTCTCTTCCTCCTTCTCGGTGATCTGCCCACTTAATCGGAACCTCTTCTTTACAATCTGGCCCCCGCAGAAAGGAGGAGCCATCCTGGTGACTCACTCAAGGAGACGAAAGAAATGCGGGATCGTAGTAAGGCTTCAAACGGTCGACATGAACAATTTCACACCCACGGCGGCGAAGTTCGGTGGATACGGCGAGCGGTTCAACTAGGTAATTCACGGGAGAAGTCTGTTGGAGCACTAGGTAGGGTCCGTGGTACTTGGAAATAAACTTGCTGGTCAGACCGGGTGGTGTCGATGGGACCCAGAGCCACACGTAAGAACCGGGAGAAAATTGGTGAACGGAGTGTCTGCTGTCGCTGTGCGCGTGTTTCTGGGCTTGTTCGTCTGATGTCAGTGAGCGAGCCAGTTTGCGACATTCTTCAGCGTGCCTGGCAGCTGCTGAAAGCGATGTATACTCTGAGATATCAGGACGGTAGGGAAGGATGGTGTCGAGTGGAGACGAAGGCTCACGCCCGTACAGCAGAAAAAAATGGCGAATCCGGTAGTTGCTTGAACGGCGGTGTTGTAGGCGTAGGTTATAAATGGGAGAATCTTGTCCCAATCGGAGTGATCGAAGGCGATGTACTTAGACATCATGTCACCTAGTGTGCGATTGAAGCGCTCTGTCAGTCCGTTGGTTTGAGGGTGGTACGCGCTGGCTGTCCGGTGGATGGTTTGACATTCGCGTAGGAGCGCTTCGACAACCTCAGATAGGAAAGATTTGCCTCGATCACTTAGAAGTTCTCGGGGGGCACCGTGCCGCAGAATGAAATGATGAAGAAGAAAGGATGCGATAGTGGGTCCTGTGGCATCCTGAAGTGCTGCTGTCTCCGCATAGCGAGTAAGGTGATAAACTGCCACGATTATCCAACGATTTCCTGCAGGTGTGTATGGCAGAGGTCCATACAAATCGATGCCAACACGATCGAATGGTCGGTATGGGCACGGAAGGTGCTGTAGTGTAGCCGGCTGATGGAGAGGAACTTAATCGGAAGCTCTTCTTTACACTATGTTTTTTTTTTCGACGCACTGCATTATGATGCAGACGAGGAGTGCGAACAGGTACCGCAGCCTTGGCTGCGTTGACTGCTATGTGTGAAACGGAGTATAGGTGATGTGACATGTGTCAACATATCATCAAGAACTCGTTGGAACTCCCCCTTGTAGAGTTCACACTAGTCAGCATTCTCAGGGAATGCATAGTTAATGACAGCCAGACCCTTTACACCTGTGTTGTATTCTTTACATTTTCTCTTGGCAGGCCCTTTTTTCTGGTTAGACAGTTCCTGCCAACTTTTATTTGGTGCTTCTGTCACAATAGGTTGCTAGTTTTCTTTCTCCATGCTTGTGAAGTATCTTTATTTCTGGTCTTAGGGGAGATGGGGGGGGGGGGGGGGGGGGGGTGAAAGGCTGAGCAGAGATGTGGCTGTATGCCATGTTTACACCTCAGCTGCACAGGATATCCCTACAGGTGTATTGGCTAAGAACAAGCTGCTATGCTTAAAGCATGTTATTCCTTGCCGTGGCATTTGCACTGCTTCTAGGTTGATTGTTTGTGCTTATTTTTTTTTCTTCTCTTCATGATACACATCTGTTTGTGGTTTTTTTTTAATGGGGGTAGTTTGCAAGTTTTGAAAGGAAGCTTGACATAAGGTGCTCAGACACGTTTTTGTAGAAGCTGCAAGCACGTCACATGCTGATGCTGTTATGAGGACAGCCTGTGTCAAAAATTTGCCTAGGATTAGCAACACTGGGATGTTCAACATTAAGTACAGTGCAAAAAACGAAGACAGGGGAAGAAACATGCAAACAAACAAGCGTGTTTCTTCCCCTTTCTTCGTTTTTTGCGTTGTACATAATGTTAAACGTTCACCAACACACCCAGTTTTCGGTTCTGCTGAAACTGGGATGTTCTTGATTGCAGAGATACAGGGTTCACTGTTAATTGGATGGTGCTGTTTGTCTTTCTGAAAAGCTGGCACCAATTTTTACTTCTCTGCCCCCCTTTTTAACACAACTTTTACTGCAAAAAAGCCTCAGTCTCGCACGCAATCCTTTCACTTGCTCAGCAGGACAAGCTTGAAACCATACAATCTCTCCCCTGCAGTGCAGGCAACCTTACAGTTAGAAGAGGATCACCATGCTCTTTGTTTTGTGGCATTGCATGCGTAACACATCATGGTGCATCTCATTGCTTGCAATCCTTGCAACTTTCTAAGTTGCAGTTGTTACATCAACCATCGTTATATTCTTCATTTGACTATGATTCGTTAAAGGGGCCTTGAAACAACAGGTCACAGGAAACACCTCGTAATCATTAAGGTGCCGTACAAGCAGTGCAGTTTTAAAAAAGCTGCCTTTTTTTTTTTTTTTTTTTCCTTTCTTTTTTTGTATGCAGTAAGACGAAAACAGTGCGAAAAAGACTTGGAAACAGGAAGATGGTGCACCACACTGCGTGGTGTTGTGCACTTTCGTTATGTTTCCTTTGTCTTTTATGTAATGTTTATCTGGGCTAGCTACTCACTTCTAGAAGCCTCCACCTTTGATATGAAGTCCTGAACTTCCAAAAGAAATGTTCCACTTATTAAAGCTGTGGTCATTACTTATAGTAACACCAGTCTCACCAGTACCGTGAGATGCGGCACTAGCAGCCAGCCACACGGAGGTGCGTTTGTGCTTACGTCTTGTGGTAGTTGGTCTGTGGCTGCAAAGATCAGGCATAAAGAACAAGCAGCTATGGAAAATGAGGAAAGGCTTACTTGTCCGCTTGTTATTTAGATTCACTTAGTGTCATCGAAAATGCTATCAGAGAGTTAGAGCATGGCATGGTCCGCTACCTTGATCCGCTTCCGCAGGGTGCCACAGCACGTGTGTGCTGGCAATGCGCTTTGGCAGGTCATGAAAGCAGCTCATTGATCGCACTGTGATTTAACTCTCTATTGATCGCACAAGAATGGTCGTTTCAGGGCCTCCATACTTGGACTTTTTATTTTATTTTTTATCGTTTTTTTTTTTTTTTTTTTTTTTTTTAATTTATTCAGGTTACCCCTAAAGGCCCTCCAAAGGAGGGTATTACATAGGGGGGGTGATACGGAACATTCCATTGAATATAAAAAGTGTAAAAGTTATTGCACTGTGAGCTGCCACTTCTAGCAGTTATCCTCAGGGAAGTGTTCTGGGCACAGCAAAATGCCACCTTCGGAATGGGAACTATTGACATGGGTGCTGTTGTGTTTAGTACCGACACAGGTTTTGCTGCATGAAACAATGCATATTTTTTGTCGTATATTAGCAACTCTGGTTATCTGTGGCCACATGTCATTAATGTCAGTCTTGACAGTCCTATATACATGAGGCAAAACATGGCAGCACATTACAACCGACTCCACGGGCGTGCATTTCGTCTACAAATGGGCCACTGGAGATGTGATGACTTCTTCCGAGACCTCAACATTAGATGAAACAGGGTGGATGGTTTCAGGCCCTTTGATACTAGCTGCCAGTGCAGTACATTTATTTATTTACAGATACTCCAATCCACAAAGGATTTAGCAGGGCGGGAGCATAGCACAGCGCAAAAGTAATTGCAGGCAACAGAGCAGTACATGTCTGGATCCCTTTCTGAGATTAGCTTTCTCAGCCCCTCATTCATTACCAGCATTAGTGGCATCCATACATCATACTCATTGATACATGCTATCACCAGCACTCATTGCGGCAAGAAATGGGGCCACAGTTCACCTTTTGCTGTCGTCGTTCATGAGCCTGACCAACTATTTATTTATTTCATTTTTATAAAAGAAGGGCAAAATCAAATATTCTCAATTCCCTTTTAGTAGGTGGTCATCAGGCAGCTAATTCTGGGTTGTTATTCATTTTGCTTAGGCATTTGGTGCATTAATTCACTCTGTGTGTTATGCAGGGCCCATAGTCCAACTTTGAATCGTCATGAATTGGCTAATGCAGATGAAGTGCTTATGGCTCTCAGGTGCTATAAAAAAGATAGCGATGTAGCCATATCATCTGTGCCACAAGGTATGGTAAGGCTGAATCTTGCTACAGTTGCATAAACATCCTTTTGAACTAGGTTCACAGCACACCCAAAAACAAAATCAGACATACTATTTATGTGACCATTATTTGGATAAAATGCATCTGGATATTCTGCCCGTTAGTGAAAAAAAAAAAAGGGCTAAGAGTTGTGCAGTCATCAAGCTTGCTTTGATGCCACCAGTGACTGTGCTAGAATAGGCCTCTCCCTACTTTCAAACAGTGTGATGTCAGCGAAGCACCTGGGCAAGTGGGCGCGCCGAGAGAAAACCAGCTTGGTTGGCAAATTCGTTCTTTCCATTCTAGTGTACCTGCTGTGCAGCATCGTGAAGCTGTGCGATGTGCATTTTTTGTATTAAATTGTGTATAAACAATATTTAGATTAGGCCCAAGTACTCCTCACTCTTCAGTACTCCTACCCATCAGCTATTGGCAGCTGTAAATCCCAGGTGTCCGGCCGACATCGCAGTCAATGATTTACTATACGAGGGCATGCAAAAAGAAAAGAAAAAAGTATTTCGGTGCAGTTGCATAATCCAGCCATCTGAAGCGTGTGAATGTACACTCAAACGCGGGCGTAATGAACATCAAGAGTTAACGCGATTTATTCGATATACGAAGTAGTTCACTCTAACTGAGCCCGTTTATATCGAACTTCAGCATCAGATTCGTCATAGTAGATATCAACAGCTAATCCAAACTGCATCAACAAATGAAAAATCGGGCCACTCACCATGAATAATTTACTCCAAAAGAAATTTACTGCACAGAAATATACACCTATCTGCAGTAGGCAGTGATTTTTACCTGAAAACTGTGTTTGGCATCGTCAAGGAGAATTGCACTCTGGACATGCAACAGCATCTCAGCTAACTCCAGCCCACTTTCCTGTATTTCAACACAGTATCACTGCAGCACATCAGTAGCAGAAAGGGAGGATGATCATCCTCCTGCTGCGGCTCATCTGTGGCAACGCCATCAGATGCCATCTGCAACAATTTCAGAGTCCAGCAGGCTCACTATCACAGCAACGTCGTCGTCGACTGTAAAAAGTTCTCGAAGGCAACTCCTTCCAGCAAAACGGTTGGAGCATCAGCTCGTTCTTTCCAAAACGTGGCAATATCGCTGTCGCCTTGCACTGCACTCATAACATGCACGCCCTCTTGACATAATCCAGCATGGTGCAAACAGTTGCGGATTGTGTCTCTAGTCAAATCTAGCCAGGCACAGCTGATTATTTCGATTGAGCCTAGTAAATTTACCTTCAGCTTGTCATTTATCTGCAATTTCACGAACAAGTACTCAATAATACATTTCTGGGAGCCTAGCCCCAAAACTAATTTCAGAAAGTGGTACAGACACACGCAGCTTGTAATCTTTGATCATTTAGTGCATTCCACTGCACAGCAACTTGAAAGAATTTATATAAAGACTGCAACTTATCATGACAAGAGACATAAGCCACTACACCTCATCACCAGCAGCAGAACATTTTGCCAACCAAGCCATGCCATTCACCCTCCTCCACCACTGTGTCATAAGCTGGGAGAGGTCTATTACTGCACTTCTAAGACCGTTGATGCTGTAGCACTGACTGCAATGCCGGAGGTCCTACAGTAGTAAAAGGCGCTGCCTAATCGAGCACGTCTATAGTGCGATGCGTTCCCCACTCTCTTCATAAGCTGGTTTGGCTACACTGAGTGGCTTGAGTGAATTGAATGGCTCATTCACTCCTACTGTTTCACCCATTTGATGAGCATATCAAGGTGTTAAAATTATAAAACCTTCCCAGGAGGGCTGTTATCCCAGAAACTATATTTTTGAATAAGATTTTTCATGTTGACTTTGTGGCATGAAAAACGCAAGGAGAAAAATAGAATAGCACGAGCAGACATCTGTTTCTGTCATTCTATTTGTCGCATCCTTGTGTCTGTCACTCTGCTCAGTCAACATGATAGATTTGTAAAGCTTTCTCTCTGCCTTTATGTGTTTCAGTGGCTGTATTTAGTATCAGGTGGTTTATTTTGGTTAAACAGAGAATGAAAATTGGGAAGGTTTTCATGTTAAGCAACAGCGAGGTAATTTGATTTTTTGTTTGCATTATTTACTTAATTATTGCCTCCGGCTAAATGGCATTTAAAACTGTGGCACAATTACTGAAGGCTGGTTGGCTAGGGTTGTTGAAATGAAAAATGATGATGTTTATCTGATTCCAAACGGAAAACACACACAAAGTATGAGTGAAGCAGCTTTAGCACATAACTTCTAGGCCGCACTGCGGTGACTCAGTGGTTAGGGCGCTTGACTGCTCAACCCAAGGTCCCAGGTTCAATCCCAGCTGCAGTGGCCGGTTTTCAATGCAGGTGAAAAGCAAGGCGCCCCTGTGTTGCACGATGTCAGTGCATGTTGAAGAGCCCTAGGTGGTTGGAATTTCTCAAGCCCCCTCACTACAGCGTTCCTCATAGCTTAATTTTTTGGGGACATAAACTTGATAAACCAAGCCAAAGTAAACATCACCGCTGCATTGTATCACACAAACAGATGCCTTTTTTTTTTTACTAGGTATTACTGATGGTTTTTAGAATAGAACTGCACGAATAAAAGGCATGCCTGCATATAGGTTTTCAATCGCTTGATTTCCACATTCCTAACTGAATTGTTAATGACTTGGCTGCCGTTGGTGTAGCAATTTTACTTGCTTTCTGGAAATGAATGCAGTGACTGTTCAAAATGTGACATTAGGACCACTTTTAACACCGGGGTATTTTTCTCAATTGCAAGGACACATTTAAAGGAGGCTGTCCTCCTTCCACAGTCTTATGTGCTGAGAAAGAAAACCTGTAATGATTCCAAGTCTTTAACTAAAAAAGTTTGAGAAATGCATTCTGCCAGCATAAATGACCCTTGCCTGAGGCCAGTCCATTCACGAGATGCCCGCAAGTCCATGCCTGGAACTGTTACTGGAATAGTTGCAGAGCAGTATTTTGATGAAGATATTGAAGACTCCTCTTCACCAACGTCATGTGAAGAGGCGTCCATGATGAACCTCATGGGCGCGTCGTTTAAGGGATGCACAAGGAGAGTAGCGTTCACCAGGGTATTCTTGACTTCTACAAACACAGCCTCTGCTTTGGGTGTCCACTTTAAGGATGCAGATGGTGCCTTGGAGTCTTCAGCATGTCAGTCAGAGACAGAAGAATGTGGGCTATATTTGGCAGGAATCGACGGTAAAAATTCAGAAGCCCGAGAAATTCACGGAACTTGCGAAGCGACGAGGGGGGGCTTGGCAATGTGCACAAAATCTTAATGAATTTGTGCACTATGGAGCAATCCCGAAAAACGTGGAGACTTTAAGACTGCCTTGTCGTGCCGCTTTCAGCAAATTTAAGAATTTCTAATAATTTTACTAGGGCTTGAACTTTCCTGTCTAGTGGTTGGATTCTCTTGAAGTGACAAGATGTCCGAGAAATTCAACAGAGGCAATGCCAAATACACATTTTGCTGTATTGATGATTAATCCATGTTCCTTGAGTCTTGAAAACAGCAACCGCAGATGGTCAGCATGCTGCTCGAGTGACGAACTGGCCACTAGTAAATCGTCAAGATATGCAACGACGAAATGCAGACCATGGATGACCTCATTTATGAATCTCTGAAATGTCTGCCCGGCGTTCTGTATCCCGAAAGGCATGCGAACATACTCGAAAAGGCCAAAAGGTGTGGTGATGGCTGTCTTCGGTATGTCCGCAGGCTCATCAGGAATTTGGTGATAAGCCTTAACTAGGTCAATCTTGCTAAATATGGTGCTTCCAGCAAGAGTGACTGCAAAGTCGTGAATATGAGGGAGTGGGTACCAGTCGGGGACAGTGCGAGCATTCAACGCACGGTAGTCTCCACAAGGACGCCAGTCTCCAGGGTCATGCTTGGGCACCATCTGCTGGGCGAATGATGCCTGAAGGGCGAATGATGCCTGAAGGGCGAATGATGGCTAACTGCAGCATGTGGTCAAACTTCCTGCGAGCTGTGACGAGGCGCTCTCCAGCAAGGCGCCGTGGCTTGCAAGACACTGGATGTCTCGTGGTGATATGATGAGTCACAGTGTGTTGCACAGGTAGTTTCAGGTTGCAGGGTTTAGTAAGTTCAGGAAAATCTTTGAGGATCGCAGCAAACTGATATTGGCAAAGACGAAGCTGCTTGTACAGGGGTGAGCGCAGATGCGAGAATACTTTGCACGGACAGGCTGGTCGTACAGTCCACAAGTCGACGGGAGCAGAGATTTATGTTCAATTCGAAGTGGGTGAGAAAGTCCGCATCTAATATGGCAAAGCGCACATCGGCGACGACGAAAATCCATCGAAATGTGCGGCGCAAGCCCAGGTCAATGGTGAACGAACGGTGGCCATAAGTCGCGATTGTGGATGCGTTCACAGCTTGCAGAGACGGAGTCCTCGGACAGCATGGTCAGTCGAGGTGCGAAGCAGGAAGGACGCTCACCTAAGCACCAGTGTCCACCAGAAAGCGATGCCCTGCGTTCCTGTCTGTGATGTGGAAGAGGCGGTTTGGTGTGGCTGTGTCGCGTGCTGCCATTAGTGACTCGTTATCGTGTATCCCTGCCAGCAACAAGGCTCGCGACATTTCACAGCGCTGGCGCCGAACCTGATGTGGTACCAGCAGTAGTCTCCGGAGCTGAGGCTTGAACAGGAACGTGGGGAACATAAGCGTGAACCACCGCAAAGAAATCGGCGGCGGCGAGGCGTGAGAGTCTGCATTGCTGCCAGGGTGTCCGCAAGTCGATCAATTTTCTGCTCGAGCCGAGACTGCCGAGTCTCGAGGTCCGTTGTCACGGTGGTCGAAGACACCACAGAGCTTGCACTGGAGTAGCTAACGTGGTCTGCGAGTTCGGCCAGTTTGCCGAGAGGCATATCGTCCACAGCAGCCAAAACCATCACAAGCGTCTGAGGCAAACACTGTAGGAAAAGCTCATGTAACAACGGGCTCTCTGCATCTTGAGTACGGTCTCCGAGGAGCTGTCTCATCCGGTGTAAGAGTTATGACGGTTGACAATCTTCAAGTTCCTCTGCATTGAGGAGTTGCTGCAGCGGCTTCGCTCCGACACTGTTTTGCGCGTCAGCACTGTGGCCTTGAAATGGTCGTAGAGTGTGGTCAGGTGCGGAGCTCACATCACATAGTCGAATTCATCAGCTTCCTCAGATAAAAGTGCTGAGACGACGTGGAGGTACTTCACGCGTTGCAATGTTATGTGTTGCAGATCAAAGAGGGCTTTGGCTTGCGTAAACCACACGGCGGGGTTCTTTGGCCAAAATGGCGGCAGACGTAGTTAAAAGTTCGAAATAGCATCCGAAGCTGCGCCGGACCCTGGAACGTCGAATAGCACTGTCGAAGGAGTCTGAGACGCCGGGGCGTTGTTGCTGGTCTTTGCAGCGTTCGCTTCGTTCTCCATCACGGACGTATTGCGTACAACATCTGGGTCACCAAGCTGTAGGGGCACGATATGCGTCCGCTATAGACAGCGTGCGTGAAAAAAGAAACAATACATGAGTGCGACCGCCGAGCTTGTGGGCAGCCTTAAGACTGGTTTTTATTTCACGTGGCGGCGCTGCCCACCATGCGCGCCGAGAAGGAGAGCGCTGCTTACATCCACTGGTTGCGGAGAGGTACACAGCGGCGCCGAGAGGAGCCTCTACATGCCCATAACATCCAAGAGCGGCGTGCCCAACTGCACACTGCTCTATTCAATCTACAGATTGTGAATCATAAGAAAGCTGTTACACCCCCGTTTATACCGCTGGTGAAGGATGTGCTGGGACTGAAGAGCTGCCTGCCAAAGTATAGGCCCATGGAAACAGTACTTCACTGCCTCAGCACAGAGGGCGATTCGGAGGTACCTGCACTCATTACTTGAAGACTGCAGCTCTCCCCTAGAACCATGGCTGCTGTATTGGCACTCTGTTTAGCCAGGCAAACAATCACCGACTTTTTGGCATTGAAGCACAGTCTGAGATTTCCGTCTGGCAGATTCTCGGCTATTACAACCAGATTGCCAGCAAACAGAACCCAAGGCTTGAATGTACCGGTTCTGTTCCGTTTTCGCATGTATAGCAAGTACAGCCTGAGGCCCCTAGTGACAGCGATAGAGTCAAAGGCAACAGTGCTGAACTTAACAGTCACTACATTATGGTTCCATTGACAACATGAGTTTGTGGTGCAGACCAAGGGCAGACAAGTAGGCAAAGAGTGGCATGTGGAGAATATTGTCATAAGCTTTTGCCACATCAAGAAAGCAGCACATTAGCACCCAGCCTTCCTTCCTTTGCTATTTTCATGCACTGTGTGATTACAAGTTGTTGCTAGCTCCTGCAGGGCAATTGAAAATGGAGAATGGCAGGTGCAAGCGATGTTTGCCACTCCTAAGGCTGAAGCAGCCATCTTTGTCGACGTGCATTTAAATGATGCAAGCAGAGAAAGTTTCCCAATTTGAAGAAGAGTTCCCGTGCACACCAAAGCAATAGCTCCTCATTCCAGTCTTGGTAAGTATGATGTGTTTATTGAAGTCTCGCAACAGTATAGCACTTTGTGGTCTGTAAGCTAGCATTTCGCATCTGCAGTGATGCACCTCATAGTCTCGTGCTTTCCTTCATGTTGGCCACAGGTGGCCGTCATGTACACAACACTGACAAGCACAGAGCCACATAGCATGCTTCTGGCAGCCCATATGTGCTCAATGCATGATGCTGGCAGTTGCACCCATGATGTAGCCTTGCACCACAGTGTGCCCAAGCCAACAGTTTTTTGGTAGCCCTCTACCCTATTGCAACTTGCCCAGTGCCAGTCTGAATGTTTGGAGGCTCTTCCAAGTTACAAAGGTGATGGTTTATGGTTAATGGGATTTCACGTCCCCAGCAGCTCAGGCTTTGAGGGATGCCATGGTGGAGGCTATTGGAGGGCTAAAAGATAACTTTGACCACCTGAGGATCTTTTAACATGCACTGACATCGCAAAGTACACAGGCGTCATACGATTTCCCTCCATCGAAACACAGCCACCGCAGCCAAGTTGCTGTGGTGACGTAGAGCGCCATTTGGCACTTTCCAGTGCCAAATATATTTTGATCACTTGACAGCCTTTCTCGCACCATTCAAGAACCCCACGTTATGCTGACTGCGTGCTGGCGGTGGTGCGCTGCGCTGCGGGCTCCAGTGTGTACATCTGCGAGAACTGCGGATGTTCATCAAAATGTCGGTTATTTTTTTAGCCTGGATGTTCTCAAGAGCTCTTTGATGAATTGGGGCTCAGTCCCTCTGGTTCACCGGTTTCGTGTCCATACCAGTACTCCCCTCGACTCATCAAGTGCTGTTCTTTGGATAATTGTGTGATGGCAGCCTGCTGTGCCCTGCTCTGTAGCAAAAATCTATGCGGCTCGTTAGGATTGCATGTGCCAAAGCGAGGTGTCCAAACTTGTGTTGACTTTTCTCGATGACATGGTTTACCAGAGCATTTAAAAAAAGGATGTTACGATGCCAATGATGCAGCCGACTTTCTTGAAGTTGCCTCTCTTCTAGCTTCATTTCTTCCTTCATCTCAGCATCGGCGAGTACAACAGAAGCTTGTGTTTCACCATGCCTTCTGTAAATCTCCGGGATGGAGCAGACGATGAGGCTCCCAGACCGCCCTGTCCATTGCAGTTCGAGTATGCATTCTACTGCCTCTGGGTTGCCGTTTAACATTTCGTGAATCCCGGTATGGAGGAGGTGAGGAGCTACAATCTCGAAAGTAACCGGACAGCAATGTCCGCTGCCGGAACAAGCTCAAGGCCAAAGGGTGGCGCTACACACTCTGGCACTGGCCCTTGCTTGCTGATTACAAGCATAAAATCGTTGATGCAAAACTTCATTCTCGCTTTCCTGCCTTATATGATAAGTGGGTTGCAAATGCAGTGTGCGATTTCACTTCTTCAGAGCTGAGCGAGTATGTAGGCATACTTCAGGCAGTTTACACTCGTGAGCGGGGAGCAGGGGCCAGCAATTAAGAGCGCTGGAACGTTGCTTGCCTTCAAGTTTACTCTGGCAGCCAACGTGACATCTCGGCTGCTTTTACCATACTTCCGCAGGACAGAACGTGTGTCCTGCTCATAGTCAATTGTGTAGACAATGGTGTCGGCCATTGTCTCGCTTCTATCGTGTATCAACTTTCGCAAGATGTGGCAGCCTCTGGAGGATGGCCGAACTTTTTTCTGCCACTGGATGAAAACAAATGCTCGTGGGTGACGCAGGTGGGATTCAGTTGCATGAGGCACCAACTGCATCTGCAAAGTGGAGCATGTGTCCTTGGCAGCTACCGCCATCTGTCTTATGCATCTGTCTCTAATATGACTGTGCATGCGCACTAGGTTTCTTTTCAATCAGTAGGACTGGAGAAGGAGATGTATGCATGCGCACACAAGCCATGGGGAAAAGGCAGTTTGGTACGAAGACCGCGCAGTCAGTCAGCCTATTGGCATTGGTGGATTGCAGGCGTCGCATGCACCTTTGTTCTGACTTTTTGAGAACTTTTTGTGACATGCGGCATAAGATTATTTGCAGCATGTTTCTGTTCAGGCCCTGTCTGGAATTGCTGTTACTCCGCTGTAGAGCCAGCTGTGCCTGCAGTGCTCTAATCTGCATGAAATCCAAGGGCTCGGAGATCATACCCTCAGTCGTTAGTCCGGACTTGGGCTAAGACCATGATCTGTGTTTTCTTGACGACAGTGTTCGCCTTTCTTTTTTTCCTTCAGCGGAGCGAAGAAAAGATTTAGTGCCATGGCAACAGGTGATTGCGGGCACGGTGGTTTGGCTATGTCTCTTGGTGACCGAACGAGGGAAATCTGTGGAACGCCTTCCCATGTGCGCTTCCTAGCGTATTTTGTGCACTTGGCACTCAATGACTGTTGCCACTGATATTTAACATAAGGTGAATAGAGAGCCAGTCAAGCGCTTCCAGACTTTTTGTTTGTCTGCTGACAGCCTTTACTTTTAAACCTTGATTGTGTTTGATATAAAAGTGAAAGTTGCATGTGGCACTTGCATTGTAAAGGAGCAACCAAATCAAAACCACAAGAAACAAAACCTCCTACCTAAAGATAATCATCTTGGTCAAGGCCACTCATGCAAAAGAAATTGCTTAGCTCAGTGTACAAATGTCTCCTGAATCAAATTAAGCCCAAATGAGTGAGTCCAGGTGAGTTGAGTAGAAATGAGTGAGTGAGCTCAGATAAGTTGTGAGTAGAAATGGGCGAGTGAGCCCAGTTGAGTCATGAGTTGAGAGTGAGTGAGCACATATAAGTCATGAGTCGAAGTGAGTCGTGAGTCGAGATGAGTGAACAAGCCAAGATGAATCAAGTCGAAGTGAGTCGTGAACTGTGACAAGTCGACTCTGGATGAGTCGTGAGTCGGACTGAGTCCAAGTTGTGAGTATAAATGAGTTTGAGTTCGATGAGCCCGAGTGTGTGTGAGTCTGAGCTTGAGTGAGCCTGCAGTGTGAACAAAATTTTTGGAGTGAGCCTTAGTGAGCACTTGTGATTTTGCCCAGGTATGGCGGTTAACGCACTAACTACTGACCCGGGTTCGGATGGCATCGCCCACGGCTGCCGCATTTTGATTGAAACAGCATGGCACCCTTGTACTGTGCACTGTTCGCATACTTTAAAGAGTCCTACGAGGTTGAAATGATGCAGAGCCTTCCAACAGAGTCCCTCGTAGCCTGAGTCTTCTTGGGACGTATACAAGGCATTTTGCTTTTCACGTCTATTGAGACGTGTCCAATTTGTTCATGAATTCAACCCGTAAAATCATTTTCATTAAAAAAAAATGTCATTCCACTGGCTGTGAGGGCATTTTAAAATATAGACATCCTGTGCCCTAAGATATGACTCATAAAATGTTGAGGGAATGAGAAGTAGTTTATTACTTGTGCATGCAGTCCTTTCTGTTCGGCTTTTGGAACTTCTGAGGTCCTCTATGTTATCTCTGCACATCTACGAAACCAGTGTTCAAAAGCCGACTAGCGAACACTCATCACTTCCTTTTGTGTGAAAAGAAAAAAGTTCCTTTAGACGTTACTGCGATTTGAGCTTCTATGTCTTCCAGTTCTTTCGTAGTTTATTAAGCGTTTACTTGCTCAAAACGAGCAATTTACCTCGCGTGTTAGTGTGAGAATGGGCCCGGCTAGGGCTTGCCTTCATCCCGAGCTTTGCAGGCCGGGCGGGGTAAGTATAGGGATTATTTGGCAGGCCAGGCTTTAGGTCTCGGGCCAGTCGCTGGCCGCAGGTTCAGGCACTAATGCCAATTCTTACCAGGTTCACGCTTATTTGTGCTGCTGTTTAAGATACTGTTTTCTTTTTTTTTTTAAATATCAGTATTGATTGTTATGTGGCATAAAAATTTTTTTTGTCCTTATGGCAAATAGCTTAAGCATTTTATAAAAAGAAGACTCAATTCTGTTATTACGAGCTGTTGAAGACTGAAATGGGATATGTGCTATCAAGCTAGCAATCCTACAAAACATCTTTCCATACAGTAGTGGTACTTGCTTGTTGTTTGTTTAAAAGCCCGCTCGGAATAGACATAGACCAAACTGACCTTGTTTTGTACATAATGGCATTCCTTAGTCCTCTTTTACCTTATTTTTGTTTTGAAATGGAGAAAGCAGCTCTTGGGAATATACGTACTGCTCTAGTTTGTTGTTAGCAGGCATGCACATACTGCTCTTCCCCACATGAGCTATTCACCGAAGTGGCCGTAGTTGACCCTCTTGTTCCCGCGGCAGAGCATATGCTGCATATCTCGACTTCAGTTTTGTTTCTGTCACTCATGGGAAATCCACTTTAGAGGGATGGCGGAAAAATGATATTCTTGGCAGCACAAAACAAAGTGAACAAGAAATAAGGGAGAGCCTCATTCCGCTAGCCAACATTTCGACAGGAAGGCTTGTATATGCACCAGCAATCTGAGGACCATGGGAAGGAAATTTCACTGTTTTCGAGGACCACTGAAGTAAAATGTTTTTGTTATAAATTCCTAACACATATTTTGTTGCAGTTTTATGAGATAAAGGCCTGAGAATTGCATAAAAAAAAAAAAATTGATTGAAAATTGGCCATTTTCTTTGCCACATCTCTTTTTAATCTGCAAGGTTTTGTTGGAAGATTTACTGCCATGGGAAGTTCAGTGTAATTTAATACCTTAAAGGTCCCCCGTAAGAGGGAATTACATAAGGGGTGGGATTATATGCAAAATGCAAATATCTTAATATTACACAATATCGCTGCCATAACATGTCCGTCAGCATTTTCAAGTACTGTTGATACCTGTATTTTGTGAACCCTACACCTTATCTAACACCCTCAAAAGGGGTTTTTAAGGAAAATCAATTGATGTGATGTGATCTCATGATAAACAATCATTGAAAAAAAAAATTCTCAGTTAAAGGAGGGGGAGGAAGAAGATGAGGAAAGGCAGGGAGGTTAACCAGTAAAAGAAACAGGTTTGCTACCCTGCACTGGGGGAAAGGGATGAGTGTATGCATATAAATGTTGTGGTAAGAGGGATGGGTGAAGTCAGTACAGTCACATCGTAGACATGTGACATCACATCATGTCACAGTCATATCACATAACATAACAAAATCACAGCCTTTCAATCAGGCCTGTGCTTTTCATAAAGCGGAGCAGTGCCTGGAAGGCCTTCACCGCAGATGATCGTCGTGGCCAGGGACCTAGAATCTTAATTTCTGTCAGTGGGCGTCCATCTAGACGCTCCAGCCGACGGCATAGACACTGCCTTTCCTCACTGTATATGGGGCGCCCACACATGCAGGGCTATTTTCCATACCTATCACAAAAGAATAAGAGTTTGTGAATGCTACACCAACCCACAGGTGGCACAGTAAAGTTTCTTCACGTCGTGGTAGGCCAGGTGGAAGCCAGAGCTTCAGGTCAGGGTCTAGGGATTTTAAGCAGCAGTTCGCAAACTTGCGAGAATTTCACATGGAGAGCGTGTGTTCCCGCGCAAGTGCGCGAAACCTGCCCACTGCGTCTGTTCTGGAAAAGGGGATCAACACAATATCGCTGTCTTGGTGGGCTGTTCGTGCGACCTTGTCCACCCGGAGATTGCCCGTTATGCCGCTGTGTCCTGGAAGCCATCGGTTAAAAGTGCTAAAAGTGTCGATGGCACGTATACTTCGTCTCACAAGATATCTGCAGCACTGCAAAAGGCAGAGGAGCCCTTGCAATTGTGCTCCTAAGTACCTCCCACCCCTGCGCACTATAATAGAGAATTGTGCTCCTACTGTCACCCCTGCTAATCTGGGGGAAGAGAGGCGCGTAGGAGCACAATTGCCTATTGTAGTGCGCATGATCCCGATTGGACTGGGTTGCCTCTGCCTTTTGCAGTTCTGCAAACATCTTGTGAGACGAAATATAGTAGCAGGTTTCATAGGGAAGGCCATTCCATTCTGTTGTTGTCCGGAAGGAAAAGCCAGTGAAAGTTGTGGTTCAAGCGCATGAGCTAGCAACTTGTAACAGATAGCTGGTGCGATGGGTACATGCTGCATCTGTGATGTATGGCGAGAAGGGAAGAAAAGAATTTGTGATACAAGGACAGGCTGGTGATGCGGCGCTGACTGGACAAAATTGGCAGAGATTTCAGTTTTAAAGATGAAACACTGATATCATATGAGTACAAAGAGAATAAATCTAACATCTAACTGCGCGATCTTGAACCGATTGTAATGGATCAGTGAGATAAGAATGATGCAAGTTCCAAATAGGCGGTGCATATTCTAGCTTGGGTTGTCTTGTATGCAATTAATTTTACATGTAGTGAAGCGCTGTGCAAATGACATTTCAGAAAGCCTAATGTTTTATTAGATGCGGAGGTGATATTGGTAGCATGTGCACGCCAAGACTGATCGTTTTGCGAAAGTCACACCTAGGTAGTTATAAGATTGTACTAGCTCTAGTGGTGTACTAGAGATACTCTAAGGAAAGCGAAACAGGTTATTATGGCAAGAGAAGGACACGTGTTCACATTCAGTGGGATTTAAAACCATTATTGAATTGCTTCACCATTCTAGTACACAGTTAAGGTCGCTTTTGTAGAAAGGTTTGGTCAGACGCGTTATTGCGTTATTGATAATATGGTAAGGAACACAGTCATCTGCAAACATGCGTAAATTGTTAATATACAGTATTAAAAGTAGTGACTAAGAACAGACTCTTGAGGGACACTAAAATTTACTATTCAGTCAGTTCGTTATGTGGTTTTATAAAATTTGTGTGCCAGCTATGAATACAAGGTAGAATGAGGGAAAGATAAAAGAGCACTGAAACAGGGTTTGAGGCGGAGCCTCAGTTCGCAAAGGCAAGCCTGCGTTTCGACAAGAGGACTTTCCTTGTCGAATTGTTGGTTCGGCTTGCGAACTGAGGCACACCCTCAACCCTTGCTCAACTATGAATACAAGTAATGCAGCTCTGATAACTTAGCTAGCTTATGGAATTGGGGCTATAGCATGACTTGGAATGTTGCTTGCACTGTTTGCTTGTTTACGGCTTATGCATCACTGATGCAATTTCTTTTTAGACTTAGGTCCGGTGCTTACTAAACAAATTTGTTGGTCTACAACAGCTTATGTTGCTGCAGAAACGTGTTTTTTTTTTTTTTTTTTTTTTTTTTTGCAGTTCTAGTTCTTTTAATTGGTACGGAGTGTCCATTCAGTTCTGCTCATCAGATCATTGACAAGAATGAGCAGTGTGGTTGGTAGTATCGACGAGCTTGTCAACTTTGAATTAAATTGTCTGTAGCCTTTCTTGTGTTCTGCCTGATCACAAATAGTACTTGACATCTGAGCACAATGTTAGATATTAAAGACTACTGATAAATCTAGTTCAGCCAGACCACTCCATAGTTTCTGCTTATTTTGCCATGCACTGCCACCTTTGCATTGCAAACCCAATGAAGCACTGTATCTGAATATCGAACTTGTACCATATTACTTGCTGATGTAGCACTTACTAACCTCTTACGATCCGTATGCCCTGAAGACATGAAATTCATCTACCAACTGCAAAAAGAACGACCATTGAGAATGCAAGATTAGGTCCCGCGTTAGAGCTAGTCTACAGTAGGAGGTATTAATTTTACCTTCAGATTAATTACAACTATACAAGAGTTGTGCACTGGTTCTCTATATTGTGGACACAAAAAGTCAAGCACAACTAGCGTTGTAAACATGTTTTGCTGCCAGTATGGCAACAAGGCAAGCCAGTATGGCAATACTGGCTTGCCTTGTTTTGTGGGCTTTCAACCTTTTCACCTGCTTATGCCTGGTATGACAGTTGATGTTTAGGCATGCATATTTTGTTACCGACCCTAAATACTTTTCATGAAAAGCATGGACATTACACCATTGTGTTCAGCCTGTGTTTACATATACAGTTTTGCTCTGGTGTTTGTATATTTATTTGAGGGGCAGGTGCATGCTTGTCCTGTACAAGGAATGGAATCCAAAAGTTTATACACATCCCCCTTCTCCCCTCCCTATTTTGTTTTGTCTTGCTTTGCTTTTGGGTGCTGTTTTGCATGTTTGGCTTGACAGCTAATCCCTGCGAGATATTTTCTTGGCAGTTTGAGATAGGGAAGTTATTTTTGGAGAGAGAAAGAAAATATTTGTCATGCCTTTTCCAGCTTGCAATTTTGCTCTGTACAGTACACTAATTACTGGGGTTCTAGATGTTTCAGTCATTTGGTTGTGCTTATTGTACTTAAGCTGCTCATCAATGCGGATCGGGTGTATTAGTAAAATATGAATTTAATAATTGTCTAGCTCAGACAGCGGCTACAAGTGGTAAGTATTCATAGGAGTCAATACATCTGGATGGGGTAATCATCTGACTGACCAGCCTTTAAAGTGAACATAATTTGCACTTTGATTTATGCAGATTATTAATTGCAGTGTTCAGTGACATTGTCTAATGTGAGTTTTAAAGTTATAGAATATGTATGCAAGGTGTATTGGTTGCTAAGACAAGCTTACATCCAAGCACTTGCATTGAATGTGGCAGTGAAAATCGCAGCACAAAACTACATACACTGGTGGACAATTGTATGTTGGGGATCTCATCATGGCAAAACACTGGTTATGTGTTACGGGCTCTGTATGTGCAATGGGATGGACTTGAAGTTGTTGTGCTTGTTTACTCAGTGTGTACCACAGCTGTTGCAATCCATTGCATTTTTACCCTGTTAAGAATTCATCTCTAGTGGGCATGCCATGCATGTCAGTTATCGGTACGCTTTAGTATGCACCTCGAGTTGAGTGCCTACAATATGAGAGTTCAAGGCGTGTGGCTACCTCGGCATCTGCTCATTGGTGACTTTCTGTACACCGTTGTTGGTTTATAAGCTGATGTTCTCGCCAAATAGCCTGCAGTGATTTAACAACCCTTACAGTTCTTCACTGAAACGTTTTAAAAAGCTTGCAGATGTTGCAGGTGGAAACAGCTTGAGAAAAACCAGTGCTTTGATTTTTGTTTCTGTTTAGTCTTTCTTCAGCCAACAACTTGCTAGGGGTTCATAGTGTTCACTTGCAAATGAAAAAAAAAAGTAGCTGGTGACATTTCAACTAATTTGCTTATACCGTAGAGCTAGCTTAGGTTCGCTGATTTGCGACAGGACACAGGTAATTATGCTTCTGTAACCAGAGCTCTGAAGGGTGCTGCAGGTGATGATATGGGCTAGGACATGTTTATAATGCCTCTGAAAGCCCTAGGTGTTGGTGAAATAACGACACTGAAGTTAATGTAATCGAGCATCTTTTTAACAGCAGTAGCCCTACAATAACCACAACGCTGATTTGTAATGCTGCTGTCAAAAATTTCCTTTCTGAACCTTTTCTGTTCACATGTTAGTGCTGAATTCAAATTAGTCTGAAAATGGGAAGCCTTTTAGAGGCATTTTAATCAGAGGACTGTTGCACCTGTGCAGCCTTTCAAGCCACCCAGCAGTGTAATTTTATATTGGCTGAGCTCTGCATTCTACAGGGAACAAGATTATAGTTGCATAGCAGTGGCATACTTGAGTCATCAGCCTGCTTACAAGTGATGGCTTAGGTAAAGCAGCACAAGGTACACATGGAGATCTGTATAGAGCAGCAAAGTATAAGGAGAGTAGACTGAGCACGAGTGACATGCCTGTGTTCTATCTGTCGTCCTTATTTTTGTCTTCTCGGCTTGGATAGTGCCAAAGCATTTGTGTACAATGTAGATGGCTGAGAGGGGCTAGGGGTAGTTAACAATGGCATCACAATGTTGTGTGTTGTGTGCTATTTTTGTGATAGACTGAACAAGGTAAGTATAGCTGTGCTCTGTTCAGTTTGACCTTGGGGCAGAGGTGTTCTGTATAAGTGAAGGAGTATGAGCATTGAGATTATATGCTAGAACTTCTCTTTTCAGTTGCAAATGTTGCCACTGTTGAGTACTGGTTTAGTTGAGTCAGTCCGTCTTCCTGTCTCGTGTGTGCCACATAAGCTCTCATTAGTAATATTGGCTAGTGTTTACTTTCACCTGTGATGTCATTTGCTTGGAGTGTAACACATCTTTTGTATTTGTTGGGAAAACCTACTCACAGCACCGAAGTTGAGAGTATGTGCCTTCTTTGCATATTGCGCTGCTGGTATTTGTAATGTATGATTTGCTCAAATATTTATAATGTGATTTGACCTGAGCAAGACGTGTCTTCTCATCTTCAATGTTCTACACAATGTGTTAATCTGTGCTTAATGTTTTGGCATATGCAGCTCGTGCAGCAGCCATTGAGCTTCATTGTTGGCCCCCATTTTGTTAAGCTTTTAACTGGGAAATTTTCATGTGGCTACTTGATGGATCTCTGTTTTTATCTCTGAAGCGTA
Source organism: Amblyomma maculatum (assembly GCF_055883805.1). Lineage (NCBI taxonomy): Eukaryota > Metazoa > Arthropoda > Arachnida > Ixodida > Ixodidae > Amblyomma > Amblyomma maculatum. Next base: position 36,657,759 of record NC_139345.1, on the reverse strand, counting down.
TCCATACTTGATGGACCACTTCACAGTTGCTTCTTGCATTTATGACTAGTAATTCAGTCGGCATTTTGTTAATTTCTTGATACGTGGCTCAAGACATTGTGATATAACTACATCAGGTTTAACGTGCTTGTGCCATGACTTCCAGACAAGACTTTGAAGCAGTGTAAATGTCACAATTAATTCTTTGAGGCAAATACTGCAGCTGTGGCTAGTTTTCAGAATAAAATTTGTCTTTATGTAGCATACATGGATTCCACATATGAGGTTCGATTAATGTTACTAAATTCAGTGGTTGGCAGACCAGAAGCAGTGACAATTTCTGTTTTCACTCTTGCTAATGCCAATTTATTGAGCCATGTTAAGTTTGGTTCCAAATAATGAGCTAGTAGCTTCCTAAAGTTGGAGGTAATTGCCATTTTAACACACTCAACATTAGTAGTATTGTCATTTTTTTTTAGCATTAGCTTATGTTTTTAGTGCATTAAGATTAAAAGTAATTTGGTAAAAATGAGAACTTTTCACATTTCCAATCTCTCTAGTGCGCTTTGAGCATAGCAGAAATTTAATTCCAAAGCCGGTAATACTGTCTGTTGCAAGCATGTTTAGTGAAAATAGGAGCTTGTTCATAGTATCTTCTATATTCTGCTTTGTACAAGCACAAAGCTGTTGTATTTCAGAAAGTACATGCTTAGCTTTAAGTTAAAATAACTTGATGGAAATAAGAGATATTTTCTTTTGTACTGTGACTCAAGCAGGTCATATATCTAGTTAGTCGATTAGTGGCCACTGTTCAAATGCTTGAGACTTTGATAGTACAGAATATACGAAATACAGAATAGATAGTTGAATAGTGCAGGAGAGTAACTACAATAATATTTTTATAGTCTGATATTTCAATCTCCTTTCAAGGGACACCCACTAAAAAGATGTGGAAGCATGTGTGTATTGTCATTTGTGCAGTGCTGTCTAGCTTGAATGTACAGACCAGTGCTCATAATTAATGCCAAGAACACTGGCTTTGAAGGGGTGTGTGTAACGAAGCTTCACTGGGCCAAAGTGGTCGGGTCACAATAGCAGTTATTGAGCCGCATTTTGAGCCGGTGAAAGTCATGTCCACATTCCTTTTCTAAACAGCACTACTGCTGACATTTCACACTTTTTAAGCGATAATGCCAGCATTCGGAGCCCTATACAGATAAAAGAAAGCTTTATGCCTGTACCTCGATAGTCATTACACCTATTACTTGTTCCTTTACTCCTTGGCACATATTACCCCTCTTGCTCATTGCATGCAGCACCCATTTTACTCCATATTGCCTGTGCTGGTCGAACAAGTACAGACAAACAGGACTTTGAAGAGGCCATGAGCGCATTACTATCTGTCATACCATTCCTGATTCAAACTGCAAGATGATCTACACAGAGCTCTTACAAACTGCGTTCTCACACTGTTGCACTGAGATGGATTCCTGATCATGCTGGAATCCCGGGCAGTGAGGTAGTGCATCGCCTCGCCTGCGAACTTCAGCACTGGGCACCTGGGATTCCCTGGCCTTATCCAACCACGTGTGACGCTACTCTTCACTACAAAAAATAAATCAGTCTTCACTATGACAACATTAGGGAAACTCTTCGTACACTTCCTCTTCCTGATAAAATCCTCACTACCACGCAAATATGCATTCTTCGACGCATACAACTAAATACACTCCCTACTCCTGCCCAATCGTTTCTCTACCGCATTAGACATTCCCCCGCATGCCCGAATTGTCCTGAACACTATGCATACTTCGAACACTGTATGTTTTCCTGCCCTGTTGCAATTTAGTCACTTCAGTTTCCACGCCCTCCTCCCCCAACATGGCAGACTTGGTTAGCCTCTGACCAGCTAAAAGACCAGTTGGCCTTACTGACCCTGGCCCAGGACATTCTTGACGCTTAATAGTGCATTAAATAAAGTTGTTTCCTCCTCCTCCTATCTGCCTAGTACTTGGACCTTGGACATATTGCTAATAGTTCATATTGATATGGTGGTGCAAAATAAATAGGCGTGTAAGGAAGGTGCACAGGACAAGTGGTCGTCCCCAATCCGTTCCTCGCATATTTTTAAGGCGAAAGCCTTTAATGGCTCATACTGTCATGGACGTGTTTCCCGCTTTTGCGGCGGCTGTCGCGTGGAATTCCTTGGTGCGCATTCAAGTGTGGGATTGCAGATGGCAGAAAGGCTAGACAAGATGAGACTTCTGGAGGAAAGGCGCAGTATCTGTCGCACTTTTTGTGACAAGTGTGCGTTTGGATGGTACGTCATCGCTCCTGTCGCGCGGCAACGTTAGACAAGATGAGATTTCTCAGACTTTCGCCTTTCACTACTTTAGTCGCTAAAGTCCCTCGTAATTTTTTCTTTTTTGCGCTTCTGCACCTGTCAGAATATTTGAGGCTGCTCATCAAGACGAGCAATAATAGTCGCAAATGATCATCGGGAAAATTAAGGCACAGTAACTGTCCCATTCTCTGTGTGGACACCTGAACCGGCTGCAACGGAAGACAAAGGAGGGGGTAAAAGGAAAGACTGTAGGGGTTGCGAATTCATTTCAACTGCCTGGAATTCTTCAGCATACACCGATACTGCATAGCGCATGGGCATCTCGTGCACTTTGCCTCCATCAAAATGCAGCTTAACTCTCTAGCCACTGAGTAATCGCAGCATGTAAGACAAAGCCTTTTAAATGTCGTTTATAGCTCTTATGGCACAAGTGACCTGCTACTGATGCAAGCACTGCTTATTGGGAAGTGCAGTACTTTAGTCGGCTGCACCCTTGCAGAAAGTGTACAGCAGACTTCTTGCAAGAGCCTCAGTTGTCCCCTACGAGAGGTGCTACCAGCAGGTAGAAAACAGTTGCATATTATTTTTTTAATTCAGGTTGGGGCTTTTTTATAAACAGTGTCAGCCTTTTTGAAAGATGGCTAGCCCACAGGGTTATCAGGTTGTGTAATGAAATGCTTATAGCCACCCCTCAAGCTCCAGTGTTCTGCAGGGATGAGCATTAGAGATTTGCTCACCTTCCTGGAATTTGGAGTCGCAAGGGTGCATTAAGTGCTTCAGCTACAAAGCTTGAAAGCAAACCCTGTGGGCAAGACACTTTACATAAAGGCTACACTTGACTTTCATATTTAGCCAGCCAAAGGACGAGACAGAGGAAAGAAGAGGACAGGACAAGGCTGGACTAGCAACTAAATGTTTATTGAACAGAAGAGAACAACGAAGACTCCTTCCGAAAAGCACGTGCACAACCCAACTGGTGGAATGGCAGGAAATTGAGAAGATGAAAAAGAAAATTTAAAGTCAAGGCCTAACGACTTTTCTAATAGATCAAATTCCTTACAATGAAGGCTAACCGACGCCTTAGCCACACACTTGTCCTCAGCTTTAGCAGTGTAATATGCTTCAATCAACTCTCTACAGAATTGATTACGATTGCTGTAAACTACACCCGTATTATTGAAATCAGGCGCACAAAGGGACGGGTCATGCTCCGACTTACACTCTCAGGATTGCGCATGTAGCACCAGATTAGAACTCTCCTTTCCTCCCAGAGAATTGGAGTGCTTCGTCAGGCGCACATTTAGACATCTGCCTGTCTGCCCGTAGTAGCACCGGCCACAATTGAGCGGAATGCGATAAACCACATTCTACCTGCAGGTGGTGAACTTTTTCTTATGTGACACTGCACAACGAAAACTATCATAGCTACATTCTCGAGCCCCTTTCTAACTCTGGCGCACAAGCCTCCTATCTTGTTTCTCGCTGTAAATACAACGTCAACACTTGTTTTTTAGGTATTTATTTTGGCCAATTTATTTTTTGGTCTTTACACTGCTTTTAAGTCCCTCAAAATGGATGACATGGCTAAGCTTGCCTGTGATATAAACACTGTGATATTGTATTCCATATTTTTTGAAGTGAATTGCGTTTTGGACGAAGCTCCATGAGTGAACTCCTTTTGCTGGACATTTGAACTTGCATGTTTGAAAGATTCAGCATTGTATTTTAACGAAGTGGTCTACATTTTTGGATGAAACTCTGTGAATGAGCTCTTTTTGCTGGACGTTTGGACTTGTATGTGTGAAAGATTCAAAATTGTGAATTTTTAAATGTACAAATTCTTATATCTGGTGACTGTCTATGAACATATAATACCTGTTCCAATGTTAAAAAGCATTCACTTGTTTATGTACATGTTTGTGTGAAAAAAAGAAAAAGGGAAGCTCATGGGCAAATTAATTAATAAATGTGACAGTAGAATATCTAGCCATGAGCATGAACTATTGTGACTGCAATAATGGCTGCATTAAATATTCTGTTACAATATAATACTTGAGTGCTTCTTGATTATTTGCTGATCAAGTTTGCAGGAACTGACCCATTTTGATAGCTACTTTGCCACAGTTTTTTTATGTCCTTTTGCTTTTGCTTTTTTTTTTACACCACAGTTTTCGTTTTGTTCAGCTTGTCACTTTCTCAATGAGATGGCCATGCTGACACTAAGCTTTGTGACCTTCATGCTACAAGGCAAGCAAGCATGTCATTGTGAAACCTGCAATGGTTTGCTATGGAAAAGCAGAACTCTGGAAACGCTGCAGGTGGGACAACTATATATAAAATGTGCAACAACAGGAAGTGCAGTCCTTTCAGTCAAAACAAGTTTGTCACTTTGCGAATGCATTAGACTCCCATTAAGATCAACTCTGTTAAAACGATATCTCATGTAGATTAACAATGTGAGACCATTGGTTGGTTTCCCATAGGACTCGGTGTAAAAAAACAAAAAACAAAATGCCAGTTGAATGTCTCTAAACCTAGCATAATGCTTGAAAGCACTAGTGTGTGGCGCTGCAGATGAAGTTATGTGATGTTAGGAAGATAGTGAGAGACCGGAAAGCGTGGCGTGACATGGTCTATAGGGTCACGAAGAGTCGGACACGACTGAACTGAACTGAAAGGAAAGTGTGTGGTAGTTAGATATAAATGATGTCACTGTTTTCTCGCCATCACCCGCCAGAGGCATGCTCGTAAGGAGTACTCTGATGCATGTTGCCTAAGTTGCCCTGAACAACAGAGGTATAAAGCCACGCTTTACCATGCCATACGAACATCCTGCCAGTTCAATGACACAGAGAATGGCAAGCTAGTTTGACCTTGTCAGGTAGTGCTTTTGCACTAAAAAATCCGCTTACAATGAACTGTTTCACGTGTCCTTCCCCTAGCGAAACTTCTAGTAGAGAAACTAATAGCCTACTAGGTTACTGACAATAGCAGAAGTCTAAGAGGTTTAGAGGTTTACTGTCTCTAAACCTAGCATAATGCTCGAAAGTACCAATAGTGTCTAAAAGACAAAATTGAATACAAAATCTAATAGGTTATTTGACCTCTATTAGTTTTCTGCTCTATTGGTATACTAGCCCCCACACCTTTGCACATATACAATGGCTTACGGGGCTCTGTTTGAAGAATGTATATTTTAAAGCCCCTTGAGAGCATGCAGAGTACTGTCTCACTCAATACGAGCTGCAATACATCCCGAGTGAACCACTTGTATCTGCTTAATAATAAATCATTGAACGTTTAGAGAGCATGCAACTCAAAATAATGAACTCTATTCTCCCTTTCTTCAACTGAACAAATAAATTTTGAGCAACATTATAGTCACTGTGGGCCAAGAACTGAGCTCCTACCGCATCTCGTGTGTTAAGCCCGTATTGAGCGTGACAGTATGTCTACACTTGCTGCATAGAAATAGGCAGCCTTCACTGTCTTTTATATCCCTCTGAGCAGTACAGCCAGCTGGGCTTGTGGCAAGTTGATAAACAAAGCTACCTGCATAAATATTACAACTAGATATTTGTCTCGGCTCAATAAAACTGGTTTTTCCACAACACTGTTAATTGAAGGCAGTGACATATTTACTGACACATAAAAGAAATTTGCCGAAGTTTAACACCATTCAAAATATGAAAATACGTGCAAAGCATTGTTTGGCATAGTTTTGTTTGTCGGTTTAGCACCAAGAAACTGGCACAGCAATGTCAATTCACGTATAAGTCCTTAGGTAGTGGAAATAATTGCGAAGCCCTCCACTATAGAACCTCTCGCACATTCTTCCCTTCCCATGCATATGGTGAAATGTGAAAGATACTGCGCCTTTCCTTTCCTGTGCACAAATTTTCAATTTATGCAGAGCTTGCAAGGTGCTTGTGTACTGAGCAATGCCTGTGCACGTTAAGGAGCCCCAAGTAGTCAAACTTTTCGGAGCCCTCCACTACAGCATCTCCCATAGCCTAAATAAGGCTGTGACCAACCAGTCTTCCCACAATTCCTCCTCCCTTTTTTCTTTTTAGCCGTTGTTTCCTCATAGAATTCGGTTAAGATAAACTTGCCCAGTGACTGCGGGCCACGGCGACCTCGCGCAACAGCACTCGCTCTGGACTTCCAGCGCTAAACGGGATACATGGAAATAAATAGTCATGGGAATGCTCCCTTCACAGCAAGAAAGAACAAGCCCAAAAACAAGTCATCCGTCAAGTCCAGGCCGCCTCTCTCTCCCTCTCTCGTGGAGCAAACGCTTCCACAAAAAAGGGCTAGGATGAGGAAGGGTGGCTAATCCTGACCTTGATGGGGCTGGGACAGATCGGTCGCCGCTTGCGGCGGGGGCTAGTCTGCCACCGGTTTTTATCTGTTGTAGGCCGGCATTGCACCCGCCACTGCTTCGGTGATGGACGACGGCTGTTGTTGCGACGCGCGTCTTTCTCTCCCTCTTATTTTACAGTCTGCGGTGCTCGGTTTAGGCGTACGTGTGGATTTAAAATCTGCTTATATGCATGGAGTGAGCTGAAGACAGCGCAGCAGTTTCTATTTTGAAAGTGCCGTTGGACTAGTTTTCTTTTACCTAGGGCGAAAGGCTCTACTTATTTATTTATTTATTTATAGGAAGGGAAAGGCGCGGTAGAAAAGCTCTGCTAATCAACTACCAAGGTCGAACTTAGTGAGCGCTTGACCTGGACAGCAGGTACGTGCGGAGCTGGTGGTGGTCGCAAACCTGCCAAGCCAGCACTGGTTGGCCAAACTCGCGCAGCCAGCGTGGCTACGCACGCTCGCCCGGCCGGCCCCAGTAGAGGTTTTAGTTTAGCGTTGCCGTTTACCGCGGCCGTCTACCGCTACCGCGCACCGTCAGCACAGCACGCGCCCGCGGGTGGCGTCAGCCGAAATCCTAAATTTGACTAGAACGTGGCGCCATCTGTCGCCATCGGGGTGATCTGCGCATGCGTACTGACGCTGGCGCGGTAGGCATAGAGTTCTAGGCACTATAGAGCTATAGAGTTAGTCTTTGTATTAACTCTATGGCGATAGGGGTAGGCGGTAGCGGTATGGTAAGCGGTAGTAGCGCTAAACTAGTGTCCTAGAAGGCTAAACTAAGTCTCTTGACGCGCGACTTGTTGCGCTGCCGCCGATTGATGAATGGTGCCACCAGCGCGGACGCGCGCACGGCGACACCCGCCCACCCGCTGCAGCGGCAGCCCCGCTGGAGCAGACGGCAGAAAGTTGTCGAAGTGGTTGGATTGGTTGGATGTCTGCGCGTGCCTCGCCTGTGCGGGCCCGCATATTTTAGAGCGCAGCTCTTTGTCGTCCGTTCCTGGGTTTCGCGTCGGCGTCGTCGTCGGCCTCTTAACCAGCTCCGCCCCCCTTTCATCCCCCCAGCGCTAGCAGCGACCGACTGATACCGCTGGATGCCGCTGACGCCGCTAGAGAGTCAAGATAACGTGACTGCATAGAACACTGTCGCCGCCATGCAGAAAGAGGAGGGGAGGGTCCCCCCCCCCCCCCTTCCTGTTCCTGTGTGGCGGATAGGGTGCTCTTCAGTTGCCGACGCGCCGGTTATTTCACGTAGGCCCCGGCACGTCGACGAATACGTGACCACCTTCCCACGGCTAGACCTGGTTCTTGGCGCTGCGGAAGCGAGGGTATCATATTGTTTGCGTCGGCATCGGCGGCGTTGTCCTTGAAACCAACTCCGCTATCTCTTCCCTCCTCCCTTTATCGCGTTGTCCGCTTGCTGCGCGCGCTTCTGCCCCCATCGTTTGCCGCTGGGTGTACACGCCGCCCCCCTCCCCCCTCTTCCTGCGAATCTCCGGTTGTCAAAGCGCCGGCTCGAACTTCTCCTCCTCCATTGCAACCCCTGTGCGGTGGCCATCAGAGAGCCAGATCGGTGGCGGCGGATCTGTATATGTGCACCGCCCGAGCCGAAATTGCCGCTGCCGTTCGCCACTGCGAAATTATCTGCCAGTTCTTTCTGAGCCATGAGCGAGACGGCCGGTGGAAGTCCTCCGTCTGCTGCTGCTGCTGCTGCTGCTGCTGCTGCTGCTGCTGCTGCTGCTGCTGCTGCTGCTGCTGCTGCTGCTGCTGCTGCTGCTGCTGCTGCTGCTGCTGCTGCTGCTGCTGCTGCTGCTGCTGCTGCTGCTAAACGAGCTGCCAGAGCAGAGGCCCAGCGCCGTCGCCGCCAGAATCCAGAGGTGCGTGCCGCCGAAGCAGAAGCTTACCGTCGCCGCCGTCGAGATGATCCACTAGCAGCTCTGGGTCTGCACAATACAATACAAGAATTAGCAGAAGCCCAAATCAAGTCACAGCTAAACAGACTTCTACAAACGAAGACGGGAAGACGGGTGTTGGAAAGACTGGGATATAGCACACACCCAGGCTTATAACAAGACAAGAGAGGTATCGCGGGAAGTCAGAAATTGGTACCGAGTTCGGCCCATACCAAGAAACATGGACCCCCGCCTACACCCGGGAAGAAGGCAGGCAAGGGCAGAGTATTATGAAAAAACATTCGGCCAACAAGACACGTCAAGGTTCACCGACGCAGCAACGCAAAGAGGGCGATAGCCACGGTCACAGACTGCGAAGGCCGGGAGGTAGTTAGCGCCTCGATCCAAAACTGTACAGTCACGGAGGCAGAGGAAGTGGCTATCGCACTGGCCATTAGGCAAGGAAGAGAAACGGGAGAGAGTCTGACGATACTGTCAGACTCTCAATCCGCATGCAGAAATTTTCAACGGGGTAAATTATCTAAGGTAGCGCACCAAATCCTTTCTTCCACAAGCGAGCCAAGAAAACAATACACTCAAACACTAGTGTGGATTCCGGGGCATGCAGGGATCACGGGGAATTTGTACGCAGACAGGGTAGCACGAGGACATGCAACCTACCGTGCGCCCAACAGTCTCGGGACAGAGGACCTGATTCCGCTTGACCCTGACTACACCACAATACTACAACACTACAGAGGCTTGCGGAAAGTATATCCGGAGCCGCATAAAAAGCTCAGCAACGAGGAGGCCATAGATCTGAGGCGGCTACAGACGGGCACCTTCATTAATTTACACATATTACACATGATGCATCCCACGACATTCAGAGACGAGTGCCTGTGGTGCGGGAAGACCCCTACCCTGTACCACATAACATGGAAATGCAGCTCACATCAACTGCAAAAAATTGAAAACCCAAATGAAAGACAGTGGGAGGCTTTGCTGGCCAGCTCTGACCCGGAGGCTCAGCTCTACCTGGTCACAAGAGCTCGCAAACTGGCGAAAGCCAGTGGTGCCCTGGACTGGGGGCGCCAACCGCTCGTCAGCCTCGGTTGAAGAGGCGAAGAAAAAGATCTCCGAGCAATTAATAAATTGTTCACTCACTCACTCACTCCAGGAGTGCGCGTCGCCGAAGCAGAGGCTAAGCGCCGCCGCCCAGAAGACCCTGCCGTTCGCGCCGCCGAAGCGGAGGCGCATCGCCGCCGTCGAGAGCAACCAGCAGTAAGCGAGGCTGAAGCAGAAGCTCATCGCATTTATGCGGGAGAACATCCCGTTCCTCTCGCTCGTAACGCGTCCCACGGCTGTGACAACCTCGCGAGGCACTTGTATAGATCTCGGCTTTGAGAATCAAGCATTGGTGTACCAAGTCGAACATATATCAGTCTATTTCTCCGACCACAAAGCTTCCTTCATGACTGTCAAGAACTGTTAGTGGAGTCTTTGTTAAGGAATACGTGTGAAAAAAAAAAAAAAAAAATCTGTGATAGCGCATACATGTGTTGCTCGATTTCTTTGCCTCAATCTATCGAAAAGGTGAAACAGCTTATTTGCTGCGCTCAAATTTCGCATTAGGAAGTAACGTAATCGTCGGTAATTTTTTATCTCTCTTGGGCTGCTACGCGGAACGACTGCGGTTCGGAACAACTGCAAGGTGAGCAACGTTTTTTGCTGAACTACGCTGCATTTCAAGCAGTTTAGGCTGACCGCGCCAGCCGGTGCCAAATAAATTTCGCAGCTCGTGAAGAGGCGCGGTGCGCACGCCCTGTGGTTAGCCGGCTGTTCAGGTGCAGTTCGTGATGCTCCGGCAGTTTTCAACCACGGCGAGGTGTAATATGTTAATTGTGTTCCTGCGAAACTGGCTTGAGTTTCGAACAGTTTAGCTCAGCACGCTGGACAAAGTGGCATGTGAAGGCACCAAAGCACTTCGGTTAGTTTCGGTGTTACTTCGTGTTCGGTTCCTTCGGTGTTACTTTCCGTTTCGGCTTTTCGCATGTTTCTCGTAATTGGATACACAGGCACTTGCTCCACTTGCTCGAAGTAGTTATCGGCATTGTTAAAAAGGCCGGAGGCAGTACCTGAAGCAATACAGAATAATGTTGCTCGCATCAACCGACTCTCGCGCCCCTTCTATAGGGCACGACAGGGACGTAAAAATAAAAAAAAAAGAACCCTTTGAATCGGGAGGTTGCGGCGCATATGCCACCTAGCCGTAACAATTAATACTATTTGCACTTAATCTTGTCTTACTTTTAGTAACCAAATAATCAATATTCCGTTACTTCGACCTGTCTACAGTCTATATTTCATTACACAGTCCTGAGGCTAAAACGTTTTTTTTTTTCCGTTTTTTTTTTTTTCGAGCTGGGCCGCAAATGGCGTCGAGTGTCCTCTCTTTACATATTTGTTTCTCAGTGGTGCAGTTGCCTCACAGTTCAATGCAACCTTCTACATCATTTTCATTCCTTTTCCAACAGCGCTGCATGAACCCATGGACTAGCCGAAGCACGGCAGATGCGACGAGTGAACGGTGTGGCCTTCCCACAAGCAGCAGTACTCCTCTCTGCCCTGAACAACACAAGTTACTCTTGCTGAGGTAGCCGCGACTGTGATTGTGTACTTTATGTGTAATGCTTGTTTTGTTACATATCATTTGTCATAATTCGGAAATGAACGTAATGCTATTTTTGTCTTTACCTAAGTGTTGTTTCTCGCCTTGTGTATATATATTTTTTTCTGTACTGTTCACATCGCCGAATGTGTGCCAAGTTTTGTCAATGTCTCTGCCTACATCTGTCGCATCTCTTGTGTGTTTTATATGCAGCAAAATAAACGTTCATTTCACAAAACACTTGGCATCTTTTCTGCAATGCCGTTTTGCAAAGGCTGTGGCGCAGCTGCGTTGATGACCAGTTTAGAGCACTGGAGATCTATTTTTCATGTTGTTATGCATGCTGAAAATATATACACACTAGCAGACCATATGTAAAACTTGAATAATGCGCCAAAAGGGCAGGGCGCAACGCATGTTAGCATTCAAATCGCGCGCCTTTCATCAAGACCAGAATAGTTGCCGCCGGCCGCTTGGTGCACTATAGTTAAATGGGCCGCTGGATTGTCCGCTCTTTACCTATCTCTCTCTCTGATACCACGACTAGGATTCGCCCGCGGCCTTCAGTTTCGCTTTGCGTGGGACGTGCGCCGGACAGAGTGCGTGAACTCTTCGGCGGCATCGTCTGGCCGCATCCGATAATCCAGCAGAGCTTTTAGAAAAGGTAAAATTGCCATTTTTTTTTACCGTCTTTTTTACTTCGCATTTTGAGGATAACAGGTAGCAATGCAGCCGTGTCTGTCTCCGTATGCGCACACGCGCAAAGCCCTACCCTTTTCTCAAATAACTTTTTTTGATTACTACTGCAGCTGGTCTCGGAGGCAACGAGTGGTGTGTGACGCACGCGCGATGCCAACGTCTGAGTGCCGGATCTCGGCCAGCGCAAGTGCAGCGTGCTCTTTCCCTAGGAAAGCATGCTCCCGCAGTCCACCGTGATATGCGATATGCGATGGTGCACGGAAGCCATGCCCTGGGAGTGCGCTTTCTTGCACAAGAGCATGTCACTTTTCTTCCCTTGACAGTGCGGACGCCTCGCAAATGCTGTTAGAAGGGTCGCCGTCGTTCGCGGTCGAATTTCATCTTAACCGACCCTAGCGAAAACTCTAATACAAATTTATTTTAGTCTGAGCTTTGAATTTGCTGCTCAGGTCCCCTATTAGCCTAATACATTATGGTACTTGCTCTGTATGTCCCCATTTATCTCACTCGAGTTTATATAAATCTAGGAGGAAGAAACTTAGCAGCAGTGGAGAACTCTCATTTTTGGGATCTTAGTTCAAAAGCTTAACAAAATCGTCTGCTTGCATGTCAGCGTTGTGCAGGTGTCCACAGAGGAGTGGCACAGATATACTGCACTTTTCTTCCTGAAAAAACAAGCCGACTAACGACTTTTAGTTTAGTTTACGAGTTTTAAACTCCCAAAGCACCTCTAGTCTGGGATTCAGTTGGCTAAGGTTGCCACTCTCACTTTTTACGAGGGTTCACTGGTCGTTATGGTGTGAGCTGTATTGGGCTGCCTCTCATTCTCCTCACATTGGCTGTTCTATATGTCTAAGGCACTATAGGCTGGTAGGCCCATACCATATGGTACAAAGCTGCTTTCTACCCGCAGAATTTAATTTCGGCTTACAAGGATTTTTGCTCAATAGCTTAAAGCTTTACTGGATTATTAAAGGAGATAGTTTGTAATTGGTATTAATTAAACCACAGCAAAAAGTAACATCGGTCCATACAATTTGCATATTTTCTATAAAGTAAGGACACAGTATGGCTGCATCTCTGCCGCTAAAAGCTGTATTGTTAGATAGCCTTTAACATAGCACCATGTAGCATTGTCTGCAAATTTAACACAAACGCTTGCAAGCGTAGCTTGGACTAACATTAGCACCACTGAGAGCTGGCTGCTCTACCGAGACCCTACTGCAGTGTGTCTGTTGCGGCCAACAATAGCAGGTGGCCTTCAGGGAGCCTACTATGCTCTAAAAAGCAGCAGTCAATGCTCAGTGGCTTTGGTGTCAGTTTAAGCTAAGCACTTGGGCAATCACCTTTAGTCTACAGGTAGCAGTACATTTGTGCACACTAATTAAGATATGTTTGGTGCTGCTGCATGCAAGAAGTATATATAGAACTAGCCACAAAAACAGTTTGGCTAGTGTATAGGCAGTGTAGTGATTACCAACTAATACATTTTTATTATAATGCATCCTCTTTTGTGTCACCAGGTGTGTCATAATCTAACTGAACATCCAGATCACCATACACACTTTTCAACATGTCAATCACCGAGTCTTGAATGAAGTCCACTTCTTCAGGTGGGCAATAGGCATCAATGCTGGAGCGGGCTATTGTTATCAGTGCTGGCACCACACACAAGCTCTGAAGGAAACTAGCAGTATTGGCAATGAGATCCAAGACTTCCTCCTTTGAGCTTCGATGATGAGGAAGAGTAGAATCTAAATCACATGTGCAGCCTGCATCATGAATCAAATCAGCATGTAGTGTCTCTCCAATAGGAGGCTGCTCTCTTAGATCATTGCACAGGGCTATCAACTCATCTGGGCACAAAGGCTCTTCATGGCCGTCGCCATGCACAGATTGCTCCAGCACACTGCTACTGCCATGCAGTTGCTGTTCAAGGCAGGCCCTCAGGAACTTGAGCTGCCTGGCACGACCCTCTTGAGCCACCTGCAATGAGACAAAAGTAGTGTTCTTCATCTCCTGTGTCACGTAAAGCCCTCAAGGCATATGAACCTTTGTCAATAGGCTGCATTTTCATACCAACTAACAAACATAACAATGTTTTTCAAAATAGTGAGCAGTAGAATATCTTTTGCCATCTTCTTGCATACAATATTGTAGCAGTCAGGGCATGTTGGTCATTCATAATGGAAGTGTACAGCGCGTGCTCGTGTGTCCCATGTGTCTTCATTTTGTCCGTGTCTTTCTTTGCGCTGTACATTTCCATTCTCGCATGCAGAGTTTGCCGCCAGTACTAATGTCATTTTTTTTTATGCTGAATGTTCTTCCAACCTTGTGTGTTTTCGAAAAGGAAGATTGCATGATCCCTAGGGTGCTAATTTCACAATTTCTGGCCACAATAGATTTTTAACTTTTACATCTTTTTATTACAGCATCAAAATATATTCTGAAAATTTTTATGATTTAGCTACTCGTATGTTCCCAGAGGGAACTAATGGAATGGCTTTCTCGAGGCCCGAATATACTGTTTAAGAGGAAGAGGAGGAAGAATATTTGCTCTGAATACATTTGCTAAATGGCACTTGAAAGGGTTAAATGTATTATACTTTGTTACAGGTATCTCACCTGTAACAAAGAGCCTATCATATGTATTATTTATTACTAATTCAAAAAATGGTGCTGTCACACATAATGGTATTATGTGATGTCGACAACTTCATAAAAGGTCAAGAACACAATTAATATAGCTGTGTTGCCTTGTATCTGAACAAGCGCTGCCCATAAATGACTGGTACAGTGCTGCATGGTAATTTATTAATAAAAAATGTTTGCATGTGATGCTTATGACGACCTGAACCGTGCTTACCCTGCAGGGCTTTCAACGTAAACACATTGCTTGCTGAATAAACAAACAGGCTCAACTACCTGGCACTATGCTGATGTTTTTAATGGAAAAACATAATTTTACGTGCAACTGCCTCACAGAAGTTATCAACTGCGCGAAAAATTTACTATGTACACTTTACCTACTAAGTAAATGTGATGGACATTATATGCAGTCTCGCACTACACAAGTCATACTTGCAGTGCAAAGTGACCTGGTGGTAGAAGAGAAGTGTTTTCCTTAGTGGGAAACTGCTTTCCATTTTTTTCACAAATGCAAAATGCAAAAGTCAGCACTGGAAATACAATGAATGGAATGCATCAACGTGCAGTCCTTACATTGCTTAACCATTGCATCTTTGGAGCAGTTGGAGCTTTGTAACTTCATTTTAAGCATTTTCAACCTTCTCTTTGCCTAAGCAATCTCTTCAAGGAGGTTGCAGCGACCAATGGCTGCACATAATCATTCTGCCAGTTGCATGCAGTCCAATGTTTTCCGTGTTCATAGCCTCAGATCAAGACTTTTGCACCTTGTACCAAACAACCAGCCTCATAATATTGTTGCAGTAAGCACTTACTTCTCACGTATCTTAAGTTGCAGCCCTTAACCATGCACAATGCCATTGCCCGACTAGCTGGGCACTCTTGCACTAGTCTATTACAGGTCAACTTGTGTAGACAACTCAAAAAGCCATGCACTCAGGAAATACTTCCCGAGAAGAACTGTACATTAAGCAAACCATCCGTAATGACAAATTTCAAAGAAAAAAAATATTCAAAAGAATAAATTAAAAAATGCAACAATTGCAGACTGCTTTGGTGCACAGTGGTGGCCAATGAAATTCAAAATAGATACAATTCTAAGAGCTACAAACACATACCCATTATGCTTAAATATTGTGATGCAACTCTAGACATATTTAGTGGTCTCTAATGCTTGATGGCATCTCATGGACTCCACAACGTCTACAACGTTTACGTCTACAACACATGTCAAGATCTCGCGAATCGCTGCTTCATATTAGCACTCAATCAACTGAGAGCTGCTCTATGCACCTTTTTATGTGACACAAGCTGCAACGAGTTTTCTTTGCAGCCATTCAGGCAATAGAGGCAATGGTAAGGTGCATCAACTGAGTAACTTTACACTGTAAAGCCTGAAACCACAAAAACCGCCATCAGTCAGTGATTCACACTTTTAATTGCGTTTCTGTGTTGCACTGCATTCAAAATGCGGAATACAAAGCATTTCATTAGGGCAGTAGATTTTGTTCTGTGCACTGTCTAAATTAAAGTGACCAAAATATGTCGAACCAATGCACTCTGTGCATTTTTGACTCATCCATTGTCCAAGCAGCGAGCTTCCACATTATCAAGGCGTGAATATGTTAAAAAAAATTTGGCCCTCACAAAAGTCGTTCATAATTTGAGCCACATATTAATGAGGTACGACTACTATTTAAACAGGGAAGCACAAACCTTGATCTTCTGTGTGTCCCGCACGTCTTTGGGCCAGTCCCAATGATAGAGTTTACGCAGCCTGGCCATCTGGTTAGCAGTAAGCATGAGTGAGAAAGGGTCCTGAGTGCTGTAGAAGTCGAGATCTATGTCTAGTACAACCTGCCGCAAACTAGGCTGCCATGCTTTGTCTGCGGATTGATGTGCGAGCAGCCAATCAAGTGGTTGCACCCTTAGAGTCACTTCATGTGCACCGGATAGTTCCTCACTCGAAGCCCAAGCACATTCACTAAGAAAGTATGGTAGAGGACAGGAGACTTTGGCCCGCCCGCCCTGCAAAAACACGCATATACACTAGTATGAGACAGATACAGCCAGCACCTTCTGGTCACTATAACTCAACAAATGGTTCCTGTTAGAGATGTATCGGCTTAAACCAGAAGAATTGCCCACGCAGCAGAATTAAAATCGACAAAAAGTGGCGTTTACTGATGGGAACACAACTTGTACAGCAGGCTGAAATTGCTCTTTTTGACATGCGTCTTTTGACATGTGTACGTAATGCTTGCCAAATAATAATAATAATAATAATAATAATAATAATAATAATAATAATAATAATAATAATAAATCGGAAGAAAATCGTCTACCAAAATGAGCTGCAGGTGCCAGCTCGAGTAAAGTATAATTCAATGGCTTACGACGTAGACTCGCAACAATCGAATTACCTGAGGTTTTTCAATAGGCATCAAGCAGTAACTGTTCGATCAAATACGAAGTTCCCTGCTCAAGCATTCGACGAACTATGACGAACAATTATGAAATTTAATGACGAAAGACATCTCCCCCTTCCCCTAACTTCCAATTTTTCTTTTTCTCACCTTTTCACCTATGAGAAAACAGTGGTCTCCGTCAGGCAGTTGGTCGGACCAGGGTGAACGTACCCATAAGAAACGATCAAAGTGACCTGCCAGGGCAGCAGGCATAATCCAGCTTTCGATGTCAATTGACGACATGACATGCTCACGATCCCGGACCTTCTGCGGTTCCAGCTGGGAAGGAATCACGAGATCCGGATGGGCATCCAAATGAATCATTAGCAAGCCATCGAAATTAAGTTTCTTCGACCCAATGGCACGGTAAATATGACTCAATGCGTGAAAGTGCGGCTCTACCACACGAACCGGAATGGGGCGGCCCATTTTATCTTCAATACAAAGAAAGCAACCGACATATGCGGCTATGCCTCTATAATTTCCAACTATCCTCTATTTAAACAGCTTTAAACTTTAGCATCTACTTATCTACTACTACCACTACTTCCAACCATTCCAACTGTCACGGCTTTCAATCATTCATCCTTTATGGGGGCGGCCATGATGCACGCATCACGCTCACGCGTGGATAAATACAAACGAGTAAAACGTGAATGATGATAGCTGCGATGTCATCATTTTTTATTTTTAAACATCTTTTAATCGTGATTGAAGTGGCAATGCTTCAGCGTGACTTGAAAAGGTTGTATAAATGAATTTACTGGTTAAGGCAATTGAGGAGGTATCTTCCGGTAACCACGGTAACCACCCTCCTTGTGGTTCCTGTGCCAGCCAGCCATGGAGGAAGAAAAAAAAAGCTAATAAAGCTAATACAAAGAGAGTTTGTGTATTAGGTATTAGCCATGGAGGAAGGAAACAAGCTTTCCTTCCTCCATGGTATTAGCTCTATGCAGCCAGTCTTCCGGGTGGCGTTTCCGGGAGGTCGCTTCCGAGTGCGGGCTCGTTCTCACTGCACCTTCCCCGAACCTTTCGCGGTTTGGTTCGTTTAGTTAGTTTGGTACATAGAGTTCCTTACACTACCTAGAGGGAAGCTGAGGGCGCTGCACTTCAGCCACCATGGGCGCGCTAAGAATCATGGGCCGGTGTGCTACTTGTTGCGGGACAGTCGGTTTTTCTCGGGTACGTGGAGTGGCGTTACTGCGATGTTTCTTTTTCTGTCATCATCATCATCTGAAGGTGCGTACATAGACCGCGAAAGCCATAGTAGCGAAGGCGCTAAAGCAGACGTCGTCAATAAATGGTTTCTGTTTCCCGAAATTCCATTAAAAACTTTCTTAAGTGATTGTACAGCCATAAATATTTTCATAACGTTTTTTTATTTCAAAGTTTGCCTATTAAGTGCGAAATATTGGTATTTGTGCTGCTCAAAACTAAGCCAATAGGAGAAAGAGTCATCGCTTATATTGGATAAATCTCACACTGGCACTCTGTTTCTCTCTCTTTTTGTAATTTATAGTCACAATATTCAATCTTAGGACATTATTTACGGTAGAACAACGTTTATCTTTGCATTAGTTTTGGCCAAAAGTTGTAGTTCTGCACTCGGTAGCTCTCCGGCCCATGATGCTTTGAGCGCCCATGGTGGCTGAACTGGCGTCTGAAAACTCCATGTAAACTCCCATAGACGGCAGCACAGCTTTCCCTCTAGGTAAGAGTAAGAAACTCTATGGTTTGGTACCATTCTCAAAGTCAAAGGCAGTGCCTCCTTGTATTATCCGTGACTGCAGTGTTGGGGGTTTGCCCCCCCCCCCCCCCCCCCCCCCCCCCCCCCCCCCCCCCCCTTCACTCTCTTTTCCAATGATAATGGTGATCTACTGACCGTTCCCTATGTATCGGTTGAGCATCGTTAACGATGACGATAATGAAGTGAAGTTGTGGCTTTTACTTTGAAGCGGGCGGTCACAGTTCCCGAGTCCTAGCTGGGAGTTAAAAAAAAAAAAAAAAAAGGTAAAGCTCCTCATTTTGGCTTTGCCTCGCGGCCACGTGGCGAAGTTATTCTCTAACAGCATGCTAGCAGACACTCCTTGCGCCAGCGGAGCAGCCAAGGTCAATAGGAGCAGCTGCTTGCAGGCAACTTCCGCGAATTCTAATGGTCTTGAAGGTGTTTCAAACCAACAGAAAATTTAAAATGGGCCACACATGCAAAAACGCGCTTGCATGTTTCGCGCGCGCCACGTACCACACAGTCCCTCAGCGAAATAGACCGCAAATTTCAATACTATGCATTAGACGGGCGCGACTACGGCGGCTCAATGGAAGCGCCAGGAGGCACTGTCCAAGGTCATTCACATGCGCAAGCTAGGTACTGCGCGTGCGCCAGTTCTATCGCGCCACCCCAAACTGCACCGCAAAACTGGGTTTCGAACCTACGCCAGAACGAATTCAAATCAGCTTTCCTGGTCCAGGCACGAGACCACTACATTGTATCGCCGCAGCCGATGACGTCTCGATTTTGTAAAACCAGTAAAACTGCAACTCGCGCTGTAGAGCAAACATGGT
Source organism: Amblyomma maculatum (assembly GCF_055883805.1). Lineage (NCBI taxonomy): Eukaryota > Metazoa > Arthropoda > Arachnida > Ixodida > Ixodidae > Amblyomma > Amblyomma maculatum. Next base: position 36,638,133 of record NC_139345.1, on the reverse strand, counting down.
CGTCTTCGTCAAGTTCCAACTGTAGCTCACTAGCTGTCACGCTTTGTAGTGAACATCGTCGTCTTCATAAAGTAAAATCTGCACTGCTAGGTAAATACACCATACACATATACATCATCTGGGCGAGTGCGGGTGAGGTCCACGAGCATAGTGTCGGGCGAATCCACCAGGCAGCGTTGCGCAGCGGGAGCGATGGTATCGAGGCACCCTAGGAGCCACAATTCACTAAAGACAGAAAGCAGCCGTGCCAGACAGGCTGCCGAGACCTGCCAGCGATAATACAGATTAGCCTAGCTGTTGCCAAGACTACCGACACTCTTACCAAGCACGGAAGTATGCCAAGATCGAAGCTCCAGCAGCAACTGCAGGTGCACCCGATGGATACGCTTGTGAAACTGCATTTAATTATGGTTGAACCTCTGCATTATTTCCCTCTAATTCTTCGGTACCATTCCAATCCGGATGGCTCCCATGGCAACCACCCTCCAACCCACCGGTTAAGTGCTATGCCATGAAGCTTGAACCCAGTCCCAAAGCAGCACACGCTCTTGTACACTGGTGGCTTTGGTAGTGAAAGGCTCTTTTGCATAATACATATTATACTAAACGATCACACCACAAAACTGTCACAAACTTATCAATTGGCTCCATTCTTATTGATCGAAATGTCCATTATTTTTTGGTTTGCAACAGATTTGAGACCAGTTTGTGATGTGATTGTTGCATGGTCCAATGAGTAAATTTGGTGATCTGGCACTGAATTATGCAATGATCACATCACAAAATGTGTCACAAACTTGTCAATTAGCCTTGCTCTTATTGGCTGATATGTCCGCTGGTCAGAATCAACCAATGAAAATGGTGCTAATTGATCAATCTGTGGCAGATTTGTGATACGATGGCTGTACCACACAGAACACTAGCAGCTTACATTATGCTCCAATCGAAATGCAGCCACCGCAGTTGGGCTCGGACTCATGTCCTTGGGCTGTTTCTTGGCTGTTAAGTCCGTTAACTGCACGGCGCACCACTCGGTGTATGCATCGATCGTCCACTTCAGACCATTTCAAAAGGTTGTGACTGCAGTAATGCTTTTCTAATAAGCGTGAAACTTTGTCATGATTAGTTTCATGAGACACCCAATATACTACAAGGAGGCATTTGCACAAATTTCATATACTTATTTCAGTCACATCAAGACCAAGTTTAGAATGAACAGTGTGGAGAATGCAATTATACAATTTTTAATGTACTCAGTCATATTTTGAATATTTAAACTTTTAAAAATATTTGGCAGCAGCCACTGAAAACAATGAAGAGGATATAAAAATTCCTTAAAATGTTGCTTGCTACAGCAATGACAATATTTTGCTTGTACACAGTACAGAAGTGTTAGAAACAATAGAAATCATTTTGCACTGCCCTGTCCTGCTTACTGACATGTCTAGCAGCTGTATTTGTGTACGAGTATTCTCCAATATTTCTGGATTCCCAATGGGGGGAACAATCCAGTTCACTAGATTGTCCTATTGTGTCCGCTAGTCACTTCCTCGCCATGCCATAAGCTCAGGTAGGTGTTGGGCGACAATGTGAGCTTAAAACACTGCCCTATCTTGCCAGCGTTCCTGCATGCCCTGTTTTCGCCCTCCTTTTGCAGAGTGATATTTCGGCTCACCCACCTTCACCACAAAAAGGAATATCTGTTTGATCAAGGCATTTAACAGAGCCTCAACATCACAAGCAAGCATTCATATTTGGATGGTTCTTGTTACCTGACCTAGAAATAATGCAATACTATGAGACTTTCCCTTCAGAAAAGGTACAGCTCAAACACTGACCCATAAAAATATTAGTGGCGCTCTTAGAGGCTCTAGATATTCTTCACATGATGGGGTTTCGAAAGCTCTTTTAAGTCTATCATCCTCTTACAGTCCACCTGCCAACACGCCCTTTTAAATCGTCTCCCTGATACCACCAGACTGAAACAATATAAGGCACCGCCACCACAGTTCTCAATATGCCGGCCGCCATTTTCAATACCAGGCTGGGAACCACAGTTGGCAGTGATGTAAGTGCTACTAGTTGGGCATTTAAGGTAATGCTATCCCAAGCACACCAATTAGGCTAATGATTTTAATAACTACAATCCCTTTTCAATCTTAAACTGCATTGTGGGCTACGTGGCACTGCCTTGGGTAAGGTCTCAGTAGACAAGAGATTTCGAATTCTGCCTCCATCAAAACAAGGTCCACTGACAAGTTGAAATTAACGGGAGCACTTATTTGCAAATAGATCCATTGAAAAAAAAAAAAAATAAAAATAAAATAAAGAGAAGACCTGGAACACCATGCATATTGTACTTGTGTGCACAGTTTTCCATTTTGTATTTGACTTCACACCCAAAAAAGTGCTTTCCTATATATGACAGGACATCAGTTGCAAATGGTAATTTTATTTCTTCAGATATTTTAAACATGGCTAAAGCATAAACACATTTTAAAACACATTTTAGAAAAGTGTGGTTTATTACTTTAACAGAAATGGTTAAAGATGAGGACAAAAAAAAAATGCAAACACATGACCGCTTGCTGTCGTCCGCACCATCACTTTTCTTTCATCCCTGTCTGTTCAATAAATCTAATAATGAACACAATCCAATTTGCCTAGTTCAATACTCCTGCAGTGCGACTAAGGCATCCAGCTTAAAATTGAGAACAAAGACTCTGTGAAATATGGCGGGAGGTATAAAATACTGTTTCAAAATTCACATCACGTTATATCTGAAACTAATGTATAATTCCTTTATTTTTTCCTCCAACCTTTTCTACATAGCTAAAGCAACCTTTGTTTGAGACTTAAGATCATTTTTGGAGAAGCCAGTATTTTTATGTCTTTGGGGCAAAGCATATATATATGCCATGCAAGTGTAGAAAGGATAAGGCTGATATGGACACAGAAAGCAGGCAGTGTGGGTCATTGAGAAGGAGAAGGCACTGAAAGTGAATAGATTAGAGAAACAAAGAAGGGTAAAAGAGTACAGGACTGGGAAGCGCGAAACACTCAAGTGGCTGCAGCACTGCATTGACTTTTGCGACACATGGTGTGGTGACAAACACTGCATTTAAAATAATATTGCCATATCTGGTGCCTAGAGGGAGGGGGGGGGCTTGCTTGCTCTGAACTACAGATGACCTGACCAGTTAGAGTGTGCATTATAATCACAATATATTTCTTTTCAAATTCTCTTAGAATCTCAAACTACACTCACATGTTACATTCATACAAATAAGGTGAAATGGCTAATTTTATATCATAGCGTTGTTCCCCCACTATATATATGTATATATAAATATATATCTCCAGAACGGCCATAGTACAAATAAGCATACAATTGCGTAATTACATGAAAAGTGCTTAAATGCACAATTTTTTGTACAATCCTGGGAAACCAGGGGCTTAATATCTAGGGCTATTGGAATTTTTGACTGTTTTTATGCGAAGGTCAGATCTAACCTGCAGTGAGTGACCCTACAGCAAGCCTTTTCATTTTTTTTGAAAGTATACTAGAAAATGTGATTCGTGTAAGAATGTGAGGATACGTCTTTGCATAAAAAAGGTGCAAAGTATTTTATGATAGTCTGCAATTAATGATACACAAGGCATAAATAACAAAGAATTAATCTGCACAAGCAATAAAATTTTAAATTTTATAGACCACTTGCAGAATTATAGAATTATTTTGTACTTTCCTTGGTATGTGGCCACTGCTGTGGCGCAGTGATTAGGGTGCTCGACTGCTGTACCCAAAGGTATGGGATCGAATCCCAGCCGCTGATGGGAGGCAAAAAGTAAGGCGTCATATGCCGTGCGATGTTGGTGCACAATAAAGATGAAGATGATATTTATACCACAATAATAAACCAAGAAATTGTTTTATTCTCACTTAATCCTTTACGAGCCTTTATCGTCTAACTGTTTGAGCTGATCAAATGTTCGTAACAAAAGAATCACTTTCGAATTTAGCGTCTGTGCAATGTTTTCATTCATATTGTTGCAAAGTTCTTGCTGGTATTTTTGTTCTTGCTCATTTTTATTTTTTGTTGATTGTATGTCTTTGGAAAATAATGATCATGACATTCCTCTGATATTATTTGTTGAATATGATTTTAATTTTCTTTTCACTATTGCACTTATTTGCATACAAGATCATTTAAGTGTGTCATCTAGCGATACTTTTAAGAAAGAAAGAAAGAATCTCAGGTGGTCAAAATTTCCAGAGCCCTCAACTATACATTGTCTCTTATATCCTAACACATTCGTTCCAATTTCTTCAATTTGCCCACATCTTTCACCCCACAGACTTCCCACCAACTGCACCACTTGCAATGCCACCCCACCCACTCTCTACCATTACTTATGGGAATGCCCACATCCCGTCCGCGTTCCTCCCATAAAAAACCCCATCTCCTCTTCCTGGGAAGTTGCCCTTCTAGCCACGCAACCCGCAGCTCAGTTACAGCTGGTCGAGCAGGCTAAGCTAGAAGGAACAGCCAGAGGGCTCCTGGACTAAGGGGTCCTCCTGGGAGTGTCTATATGATTTTAATTAAATAAAGTTTTTTCCTCCTCCTCCTCCTCACAGCTTAAGTCGCTTTAGGACATAAGCCAAACCAAACCTTTCCTAGGTTATGCACCATAGACTAAAGATCACATTTCGCACTCTCAATGGACCCCTCTATTTGTAAATTGTTGGTTGGTTGGTTTGTGGGGTTTAACGTCCCCCACAAACCAACCAACCAACAATTTACAAATAGAGGGGTCCATTGTGAGTGTGAAATGTGATCTTTATGTAACAAACATAACTGGTAGCAACTGACAAAAAGGCATAAGAAATGTTGCACCTCACAGCAGTGCAATGAGCCCGAAAAATGCTCTTACCAAAAACACCGCTTTCACATTCATCAAACTGTGACAGCAATTAAGGGCTCATCATAGGACTTGCACAGTACAAAAAGACAAAAACAATGGTGCGAACTCTAGCATGTGTGTAGTGCCACGAATCTCCTGCCCCAGTAATTTGCCATACGTGTAAATGGCTGGCATACCCCAACATTCACCATATTGTGAGGGAGCACTTTATATTAAACACACTTTGCAACATACATACGCCCCAGTAAGCTCCTTCCTACCAGGAGTAGCTCTGTAAAAAAAAAGCATAAAAAAAGAGGCCCTGCTTGTGATCACTTTACTTTTAGCCCTGACCTCTATCTGCCCCGTGGGATCCCTTCCAATAAAGCCAGCTACTTCGCAAACTACTGTTGTGCAATGGCTCAGGTGGTGTCTCACAGCACATATTTTGTGTTTCAATGTTGCAACCAGAAACTCTGGAATCTCTAACCAAAGATCTCCGCATGTAAGCATTGCACCTATCCTGTGACCACAGACTACATTTGGCTTAGCTACATCTAAAAGAGCACTAGCACACCCACGAAAGACCGATTGAAATTGAGATTGAGCTTGTTGCGAACTACTGGTGGGATTAGCCTTACAGATTTTGCCAGCAACTGCTGCATTGCAGAGACAAGTAGATGATAATTATGACCTATAGCTTACGAGGGTGGAAAGACTCCTTTCTTCATTGGATTCTGGACAACACAGAAGATGATGTTCTACACCCCCACACACAACACCAAAAGAAAATCATAGCAGAGATGTCGACACCTCAGTCTTATGCATCACACTGAGATATGAGAACAGCTTGTGTGAAAGAGGTGTAGTAAAGTGGCTTGAAGCCTCTTAGTTCCTTAGTTGCACACGGCCTGTTTGTGTTGTGTGAACATTGCAGGGTACTGAAATAGCCTAGCACCGTTTCTCTAAGATTCTCTTGATGTCTTGGGGGCACTAGGACTTGATTTCTTGAAGAATCGGAAAAACTGGTCTTAAAGACTCCGTCCCTTATTCCAACTACCTCTGCCCATTGCCTATAATGATCAATAGACAGCAGGTGCAGGTGTGTGTTCTACAGTTTCAGTGCAGGCAGTCATTTTTGTTTTCATCATGCACTGACAATGTTGCAAAGAATGACTTACGTTGCCAGTCTCTGCATCAAAAGCAGTTTTTTCCACCTTGGCATTTTACAATCACTACCGCCCTTTTTCTGCAGTCTTTCAAACTTGTGCAACCTAACTCGGGTCATTCCAAAACCAATGGCGCATTCTGCCCGGCAAGCTTATGCCAGTGTACAATAATACATCCGTCTGTATTTAAGTGGCAGGTTTGCAGAGGTGGGAATGCTGTATCATCGAAATTAAAACTACTATGTGCTACTAAAAGTGGGAGTTTTGCTATTAAAATGTGCCAATGCTGCACCACAATGAAATATCAATAGCTGCTTATCTACCACTTCAACCTTATGCACGGTCAAGTGGCGAAAATGTGAACTGATGAAATCCTACCCCATATCGCTGCTTTCATGGACTTTCCACATGCTATTAAGTAGAGACTGTGCCTTGCATTCCACACATCTACCTTGGTGCCGATGAACATTATCCAAAGTGAGGACATTGGATGCTCACTTGAAAAAAAGAAAAAAGAAACACACACACACACACACACACACACACACACACACACACACACACGCACGCACGCACACACGCACACGCACACACACACACACACAAAGAGAGAGAGAGAGAGAGAGAGAGAGAGAGAGAGAGAAGAAATAGGGTGTCAGGCAAATATGTACTAATAAGTACTGGGTGGGAACCTGATATCAGAATAATTTTAAATATTATCAAATGGTTTCGAATATTGTGTATGGCAGTTCAAACAAAAAGACACTCTTCCACAAAGCTCAGCTACGCAAAGAAACAAAGGTACCGCAAAACAAATTTTGCATTCACCAGTGGTGGGACTGGTAGAGGAAAATAAACTTATATCACAAATTTCTGATTTTGTAGCAGAAAAAGTAATGTTCTGTAGAAGGCATTTTATTTATTTATTTATCACATAGCACAGACCAAACAATGTCTAAGCAGGAGAATTATATTAAACAAAGTGCAAAATCTTTTACCTTAAACAGCATCGGTTTGGTTGGTTTGATTTGTGAGTTTTAACGTCCCAAAGCAACTCAGGCTATGAGGGATGCCGTAGTGGAGGGCTCTGGAAATATTGACCACCTGGGGTTCTTTAACGTGCACTGACATCGCGCAGCAACCGGCCGCCATGCTTTTCGCCTCCATCAAAAAGCAGCTACAGCGGCCAGGATTCGATCCTGCATCTTTGGGCATAGCAGTCAAGCGCCCTAACTACTGCATCACCACTGCAGGGCCCTTAAACAGCACTGGCATCAACATTTCGTCATTGCACTACATTTAAAGAAAACCTAACACAAGCAATAGAAAAAGATTTCCTCAGCACAGTATTATTTTGTTCTTCAGTGAGAAAAATGACTAGACAATGCATGAAAAAAATTGCACAAAATGAAAAAGTAATATCTATGAAACTAAAGATGGCAGGTAATATTTCTTGCCTTAGAGTGCCAGTAGCTACTGTGCCAGCAGCACTGTCTCTTATGATTCCTTTGCAATGCTTGGAGAGCAGTGCTGGCAGAGAAATTCTGCCCAAATGTGGCTCTCTCAGTGGGATGTAGTGCTCTAAGTGCTCATATGTCGGTTCACTGTATTCAGCTCTGTAATGGTCTCCTGTAAATGTTGCAGCATTTGAACAATAAGAGTGCAGTGATTTTGGCAGCAACACTATTTTCTCGCACCCATCACACACTATATGGACCAAATAGGACAGGAGTGCGGGCGCTTGTTCACATCCTTCATTAGCAAGTTGACTGTGCTCACATCCAACAGTCGGCTGCATTGTGGCACGGTGCAATGACATGCGGCATGGTGCTGTACATCTATTTTCCAGTCCAAGAACACTGTGGCGGTTCTTGCAATGACTGCCAATGAAATTCTTTCACGCAAGGCCCCCCACTACTGCGAGTGCACATCTACTATGTGCTTGTGACCAGCCACACAAGAAAGTGAAAGCTGAATTTATGTGACAAGTGCGAGGTCGTAAATCTGGAGCATCAATTTTTGACTGCGCGTCGTGACACAGAAGGAGATGTGGTTTTCAACTTTTTGTTTGGTACTTCGAAAAGAAACGCATGGTGCAACTCAAATCAAAAAGCAAATTCCATTCACAGAATATTTGAAGGATATCACACGAAGGATATTTTCACAAAGTACTATAGGTAGGGATATTTTTTGAATATCCCTACCTATAGTACTTTGTAAAAATGCTGTAGAAGAACTGTACTGCCATTATTGAAAAACATCAGCTTCAATTAAGGTTTCCTCTCGACAAAGTTTTTCAAGGGCCTTTTGTTGCAGTCAGGTGTGGCAGAAAAGTGAGCAAAAATAAAATTTTCTAGCAGCATATAGCACGCTTCATCATTTGGCACAGTTTTGCCACATTGGGCATGGCCGTTACATCACTGAAGTGCCCATCATCAGCATAATATATACCTGTAAGGTCTTCCAGGCATTAAAAAAGGCAAGGGGAATCAGTGGTATCAGTGATATTTCGACTGTAGGGGCTACAGTGGTATTTTGTAGAATAATGCCTTATTTACAATTCTAAACGGTTGAATTCGATAATAATAATAAAAAAAAATCTACTACCACAGTTTGACCTGATGCTTTCATGTCTATGCAGCTTATTAAGTCCCATCATCAAGCACTGTAAGATGCCCTGCTGGTACCTCCTCATTGAAGAGGGGCTGGTAGAGGATTATTGGAAAAGGAAGTGAAAGGCATTGCTGGCAAAATGCAACAAGATAATTCACAAATCCCTTCCACGCTTCCTCATGATGCCTGAGGACGAAGTGCTGGCTGTGGAATGCATCATTTGCGCTGCAGTGGCCATGTCTAGCTTTTGATGACCATCAGTGCATTACCACATGTGGACTTTTGCCACAGGCTTGCATGGACTCCATGAAGAAAGAGCAAGTTTACTTGCATGACAAGTGCAAGATACTGCTTTTCGAAAATCCTGCAATATTTTGCAACTTGGGTGTTTTAACAGTTTTAATGAAAAAAGTGCAGTGTGATTGTATCAAATGAATAACAAATGAATAGTTTGAAAACTATTTGTAAGTTTTTATTATTTGTACACCCCTACTTATCAGCACTGGGCTCCTGTTACACATAAATGCTTTTCCTGCTACCAAGCCTGCTCTTAAACATTCTTTGCCATCTCGACCGCTGCATTCGTATCTCTGCACCATCATGTCTACTCTGTGGTCACTTTAGGACACAAAAAATATGTGCAGTGCAAGCAGCAGAGTGACTTTGCCTTAGCTTGCCTTCAATTCTGATGGCCCGGACAACTTAACTAAACATGCCTGACCATTTATGACACACATAAGTATTTTTGACAGTGTCAGTGCATGTTAAAGATCATCAGGTGGTCAAAATTCCGGAGTCCTCCACTACAGCGTCACGTTTGGATGTGAAACCCTACAAACCAAACCAACCATTTCTGATAGCCCTAAATTTCAAGGTGCACTTTTGCCTATCCTTCTCAAGTCTACTCCCACAACCTCTGTCACTCTCTTTTACACAGATAGTAAGTCCTTTCAAGTAGCCAGGATTATCCTATACACGCTGTTCTACTAACAAAAATGCTGTACAATACAAAAGTAAATTAGATAAATATTAGAGTAGAGGTAAAATAGGCATGACAACTGCTGACAAGCCAGCACAATTTTCAACCTCGCATAAAATAACCTGTAAAATGTAGACAAACTTGTAAAGCAGCAAGGAGATAACACTGCAGCTCCAAGGAGAAATCTTCCAGCAGCAGAAACTGTAAAATACAGGACAGTGAACTCCGATCACAGCTCCTCCCTCCACTGTGGCTCCTCTTGCAATGTCTTCTGGGTTATTGGGATCTGCCCATTGAAGACAAGTTGGTCCTCGGGAGACAGAACCATTCCTGAAGAAAGAACAAACTTATCTACTATTGTGACAACATCTACGGGCTTCTTTACAATGGCTAAGCATGAAACAGCTCCCGCCACAACACCAGAAGTTATCTGTGTATAGTGGCGAAGCCTGCTGCCTGCGATTCGAGTGAGCACCGCTTGGCGCTGAGAGTTTGATGCATACATCCATTTTAAGTGAGCCATATTTGATATATAAAGCAGAAATTAAGAAAATTTAGACACAGCCAACAATTTACAATATTCTGTGTTTGCTATGTTAAGGTTTGACTATACTTATATAAAGCAGAAATTAAGAAAATTTAGACACAGCCAACAATTTATAATATTCTGTGTTTGCTATGTTGAGGTTTGACTATACTTTGAAGCAATCTGCTTTGCAATCAGATTATTTATGAATATATGCATCTGTCAACCTTTCATACTGTAAGTAGAAGTACAGGGGTAAACTATTTTGCTTTATTTCCAGGTACTGTTCAGGTTTTATTCTGGCCTGACAACACATAAGGGCAGGAATTTAAAGATTGCTGCTAACAGTGTAGCGCTGCCGTAAGCCTCTTACATTGGCCGTGAGTGGTTGTAAGGTTGATCTAACTGTTACAGCCAGTTATAAGTGTATGCAACTATGTACAGCCTTTGCCGAAAGTATACAGCCCAAGGCATTTGCTTCTGTGCCATGTAACGAGGCTCACTGCGCGTCCCCAGAATTTGAAATCTCGCAGGAGATGAGATTTCTCGTCCTCAAGCATCTCAAGCTTAGTTATTCCAGGACTGATTCAGCGAGCCCCGTTACAGAGCTTGGAATCAAAGCCTTGGACTGTACATTTTTGACAAACAATGTACTTGCTCACAACCTTCAAGAGGAGAACTGCATAAATGTTAGCCCACATTGCAGTAATACATACAATTTGTAGATGATTTTTTGAAAGGCAACGCAGTTAGGCAGCTGCCATACACATAATCAATGCATAGTTCACAGCCCTGACTTGTCTGCAGTTTTTTAATAGAAAAACATGCAGTCTGCTACTCACCAATCCCAGCTTTTTCAAAGCGATCCTCAAGGTCTCTGAAGTGTTCATCACCATCATTGTAATAGACACCGCGAATTGCACCTTTCTTGCGACAGAGTTCAAGCAGCCTAAAAGAAGGAAATGAGACAAGGTGGTAGCATGAGCATGTTGGTTAGTCATTACTGCTGCAGCACAAATGACAATGAGACGAATACACACATACTGAACTAACAAAATAAAGTAGTCAACCAACTTTTCGGACCTGTGCAATATTCTGGACTTCTTTCAGGAACCGTTACACGCCCCCTAGCGACGTGTACATTTTCACGGCCGATATTTCACTCTTTGCGGAGTAAAAATAAATAAATAATAATAAATAGGTTAGGTTTCTTTCGAACTAAAATTGGCGCCAGCATTACCGTGGAGATCGTTTTTGGCCAAAGGATCAATGTTTATATTGACAGCTTCAAACTGTCAAAAACAAAGCCTGTTCACTTTTCGAGACGCCTTAAATGGTGCTGGCTGAGGAAAAAGCCAAGGACCGCAGGGCCGTGAGCTTCCGAGGTAAAAGGAACCCTTACTGGAACTGCTGCTTTCTGTTTTGATTTTTTTAACTACACAGGCATTTTTAAAGATATAATATATTTTTAAAAATGCCTGTGTAGTTAAAAAAAACCAAAACAGAAAGCAGCAGTTCCAGCAAGGGTTCCTTTTACCTCGGAAGCTCAGGGCCCTGCGGTCCTTGACTTTTTCCTCAGCCAGCACTATTTAAGGTGTCTCGAAAAGCGTGTTCACCTATATGTTTATATTGACAATTTCAAACCGTCAAAAACAAAGCCTGTTCGCTTTTTGAGATGCCTTAAATGCTATTTCCATACCTCATTATTAGGTCAAATAATACAACAAACATTTGGCTTTGGATTGCCATTTCTCGTTTCCTGCTTTGGCTCTGTCATATGCCGAGTCGTTTGAGTAATCAGGGCTTTGTTAAGCTGCTTAACAATCTAAGGCACTGGAAAGCCAAATTGAAATCATCACTTAATGGTGTCATTTATACTCCACTACCACTCTGGTAAATCACTGCGACTTTTCATAGATGGCAATGGATAGTGCTTATGATAAAATACACACCTTCGCCAGCAGGCATCGCTTCTCAGTGTGAATGGGTTCCCAACAATGATCAGAAGTGCTTTTGCCCTGGTGACAGCAACATTGAACCTCTGAAATTTGGTAGGTAAAGTATATAAGATGAGAAATGTCACGATCCTTAAGTAAATTTAAAAGGAAACACTGAACCAACCTTCCGATTTTTGAGGAAACCTAGCCTGTGTCTGAAATCATTCTGTAGAAGGTTGCTGTCGCTTCGAACTGTTGAGATGATCATTACAAGTCTTTCTTGGCCTTGAAATTCTTCAGTAGAACCTACTGATACACCTTCAATGCCTTGTTTTTGCAGCATAGTCCGGATCTTTAAGACCTGTGCACAGCAAAACATGGAATATAATCAAAGACAAAGATTTGAGACAAAGATTTAAGACAAAGATTTAAGGCTGAGCTTCTTTGCTTTAAAATCAATAAGGTATGACCTTTTCTATGTTCTTACAAATGATAATAATATTAGTTATTAATAAATTAAATGATGGTTATAGAAGGCTAGTCAAAACTCTGACTAGTTTGTGTGAATGATATTTGCATTTTGATTCGATTTACACCACAATTTTGGGATTTGAAATACAGAAATAACCGGCGTATAAGAACTTTTTTTTCTAAATTTTATTTTGGTCAGCCTTATACAACAGCAAAAAGCAACTTTCCTTCTTCGATTTCCACGAAATGGCTTAGCAAATTAAAGAAGCTAGGATTGTCATAAAACAACAGTCCTAGTTTTCAGTGTCAACAACTCGAACTCGCACCATGCGTGCGGCCGCTACCAGCGCTCATTTTCTTCTACCAGTGCTCATCTTCCTCTTTACAACATAATTAGGACGCAACCGGTCTGTGCAAGCAGGAATTCCTTCTCATTCCTCTCCCTTCCCGGAAGAGAGCGCATTCCTCTCCCTTTTTAAGTGCACTCCCCCCTCTCCCCCTGTGGTTTATTCCATCTCCATACACGACTAAGAAGTTCATTCTTGCTATGGCAGTTATTTCTTTAGTGTGGTTTTGCTGTGTATAATTACTCAGGGGGAATAAAGCTTGCTTCGAGTACACAAGATGTGTTTGTCCCTTGGCCCGAACCAACTGTGGTGACTACTTATCGCACCGCAGGATGGGGGTTATGCGAGTGTTATTACAAGAATAACACCTATAAGTTTCGTTTCAACACAAATGTTCTGTTCATAATTCTCATAGCAAAACAAAACAGTTTGTAGTAATCTCTTCTACAAAGATATCACATCGCCCCATAGATTTACTAGAGGAATGCTAGATTGTGACCGAGTGGCTTGGTCACCTGTTTATGAAAAATTTGATAGCACAAAAAGGTTGCTGCTTGCAGTCATTGATTCACTATGTGAAAGGACAAGTTCAGGAAATGGTGGTCACACATATGAGCGTTGCTGAAATGGTAGAGTTAAATAAACTCCCGCTGATAATGAAAAAATCGAGAGTAGAACGGGCATTTTACAAGCAATTTTATGAGTAAAATTAACTACAGGTTTGCACGAGATATCATGCAAGCACATCAGAAAAAGGATTAGCAGTAATATGAAACAAATTTTGGGCATCTCAGTAAATTTCAAGAAGATTAAAATCACCAGCAAGAATGAAGTTAGCTGTTTTTAAATCAGGCATAAATCGTTTTAAAGTCTAACCAAATAATCAGGAGAAGATTGCAGTGGTCTTTGAACAGCACACACTATGAATACTTGGTTCAACGTTTTACTTGGACAAATAGGCTTTCCTCATTTGGTACCTTGCAAGGACTATCGCGTTTCGGGAATTCTTTCCAATCACTGCCACCACAACCCCCTCTCGTGGATTGGCTGTGGGAAAAATTTAGTGGGAGGTGGGAATATGGTCGGAATCATTTACAACATCATGTAACCAAGAAGCCTCTGTGATGACTGTAATGTATGAGTTGCGTTATAAATAATATACTCAAGCTTATCGGTCTTGCTGACCAGTATTTGGGCATCCAAGTTTGATGTGTGCAATTCTTCTCAATTAGATCATGCTTTCTGTAAGTAAGCAGTAAAATTTTGTGACAAAGGTGCATTGCTTTCACTTTTTGAGACAGTTCACGATGAAAGTTCCACATGGTCATTTTTTTTTTTTGTCCCAAATATACAACATGGAATTAGCTATCAGGTTATTGTGAACAAGTCTAAGAGTTTTTTGTCATCTCTTTCCATCACTGAGCTTTTCCATAGGAGTTTATGCTCGTGCAGTGTGCTTCAGCTACAGTTAATTTGATTTAAGTATTTGACCCCTTAAGCTTTCTTTAGCTGTTAAACACCACCTATTTTTCTCTGAGTTCTTGAAAATATGTGATCATAGGTCTTCAGCTACCTTGTAGCCCAAAGCAGTGCATATAATCAGTAGATTAGGCTTTCAGACCCAGCCTTTTTTTTGTCAAAGATCTCAAAAGCAACCACATTTCTCAAAGTGTCTTCGTTTTCATTAGCAAGTTCATCTATAGCATATACAATAATATCTGACTATAACCTTCAATTTTTGCAATCAGCCAATTTGTTCATCTGTCATGCCTTCATAATTTATACCTTACATAGCAGTGGCTGAATCTACAAGAGAGGCCACCTCTTGAGAATGTGGGGTAGATTCTTTAGTGCCAGCGAATATAAATTGCATAAAAGTTTCTCGGTATCACTGATTTGAGTTTTCATGGTATATATTCACTAAATATTTCAGCATCCAAATATTGTGGTACATATAATCAATGGGAGGGGAAGGAGAAGAGAGGGCAGTGTGTTCTGCTCAATGTCACCACAAATCAGCATTTTACATTTAAGTGGACTCACATGTACAACAGGCTTTCAAGATCATCGTGGATCACAGCTGTTGTGAAATTTTGCCTCAAATGAAGAAAAAGTGAAAGTTTGCAATAACCAAATTTTTTCTTTTTTTTTTTCATTGCTCAACACTGTTCAACTAAATGGACTCATAATGTGCATCTTATCTGAAATTTGTCACAATGGCAGTCTTCTGTATTTGGAAAAACTAACATCACAATTAATACAGAGTGGTCCAAGATGTATGACAAGACAATCAATTAATCTCACTAAATCCTCTAGAGAGGTGTCCAAGATGTATGACAATACAATCAACTATAAAGCTCACTAAATCCTCTCAAGTAGCCCTTAAAGACAGCTATCCCTTTATTCTCTTCTGATTAGTACCAAGCACACACTACGATAATCTTTAATACCCATAGCTTTTGTAATTAATAAAGAAACTTCTTGCCTGCTTCCGGTATGGGGAGACAATGCCAATGTCCTGGCACTTTATCCGCACACCAAGACCACTTTTACCCTCCAGCAGAGAGGTAACATAGTTGATGACCACTTTGATCTCCTCAGGATTGTAGTAGGATGGGCAGGAAGACTCCCTCAAGTCTCGACCACAGACGCCATGGAAGATGAGTGGGCAACCTTTGCGAGGCAACTTCTCCCAGGAAGTCATGCTGCTCGTAATCATTTCATCACCATGCACCTAATAAAATGACACTGCATCACAAAGCTGCTACTATATACTATATCTATGTGTTCATATGTGCATGTGTAAGAGGGGGGGATAAACAAAAATAATGAAGCAGAGAGGAAAGAGGAATGGCTACAACAAAATCCACAGAAATCCCACAGCACGATACAAATGGTTCGTACACAAAATGGACAAGAGATTGTTCAAAAAACAACTCAAGTCGGAATTATACACTGAAATGAAAGTGTTTAACAACGTGGTTCTAGATCCCAATAGCTAAGCTTTGGATACAATGTAAATAACTAGAATATGTCATCTCCAGCCTCATGGAAAAAACACCCCTTTGGCATTCGCTGTATTCAAACTGGTCTGAAAGGTATTCAATAATATTAGAAACAGTACACTCCCATCCTGCGCTGACTCAACAGATGCACGTCAGCAGCAAGCATGCTGGAAAATAATGTGAAACTGCCTCTGCGCATCTCTTTAAGTGTGTATCTCTAAGAGGTCGAAATGCGGTCACGCTTTTGTCATGACCCAAGTGGCTCTAAGTGATAGTTTCTGCCATGTAGTGGAACTGGAACATTTGTAGTACTGCCTCAGCACTAATGTGTTTCCTGTAATAGATGCAAAACATTACCAACCAAGAAGCATTTTCTACCGGTACGTTAAGAGAGAGCGCAAAAACAAAATAGGCTATTTGTAACAGAAGCAAGTGCTTCAGGAATCGCTCATGAGAACCATTGTTTCTTAAGCAGAAACAGGAAAAAGGGCAGCCACTATCAAGAGCTGAAAATGATGTAGAAAGGAGCATAATTGGATTCTCGGACACTGTAGTTGTTACATTGTGGTGGCTTGTTGCATCTTGCAAAAAACTCAGAGAGTGAGCATGCATTACCTTTGGGTATTATGAGAGACGCGAACACCAATCATATTAATTTACAGCACTGCGAATGAACGCCAACCACCAACATCAGATTACAGTTCATTTTGTCAATGATTTTCCGTACTTCTGCAACACATGCGACTTGCGCATTTCTTGCACGGAACGCGCGTTCGTGCTCTCTACGGCTGCACACTGTTTCGTCATGACAATCATGGCAGCGATTATAAACACTTCACCACTGTAACAAACCTAGGACCTCCTAGCCACATTTCAGGCCTCCGCTCTTGACTGTACACTGTCCGTGGAGCGTCCACTCACAATGGGACCACTTTGAAGAAACTTCTTTTCAAACGCTTGTAATTACAGAATTAGTTTCCTAAGGAGCACGAAACCTCATCTGGATTATTTTGGGGACACACCAATCACATTGTAGACAAAATAATATTTTGTTGCAGGGTTGGTGAACATGCAAATGATGCCACGAAGATCACAGTGACACGGTAGGTATACAAGTACACCAGTAATAAATCCACATATGGGCACAAGTGTAAACTGAGATCGCACGTTTCTGATTTGGTAGTGAACTTACCTGCAATTCATTTTCATAGAACAGCTTATTTGGAACTTCAATGATGTCTGCATGGCTTCTGAAATTTTTGAGGAGCTTGGTCAGCATCTGAGGGTTGTAGTAACCATTCTCCATCCGCTGGTATGGCTCACAGTCCATAAGACGCTCCAGGAGTGAAACATCTGCAAAGTTAGCATAGACACAACATTAAACGATACCCTCCATGTGAGTTTTAACGAAAACGTATAAAGTACTCAAGCTGTATTCCTGCTGTTTCACAGTACAGCTCAACATTACTTGTATAAGTCTTTATATTAAAGTAACAAATATCAGAGCAGAAACAAAATTCTCCTTGAAATCCAGACGTATAAACAAACTTTTGTTATAATGACAAAATTTAGCACCTCTTCAATTTTGTTAT
Organism: Amblyomma maculatum; assembly: GCF_055883805.1. Taxonomy (NCBI): domain Eukaryota; kingdom Metazoa; phylum Arthropoda; class Arachnida; order Ixodida; family Ixodidae; genus Amblyomma; species Amblyomma maculatum. The sequence goes on along the minus strand of NC_139345.1, from coordinate 36,620,589 downwards.
AATAGGATTTAAATCTATTAAGCTTGAGTTAGTTGAAAAATATTCTAAAAAACCTGTCAATAAGTTTGTAAAGAAAAGTGGAAGGAAAATGTATGACCCAAATATCCGATCTGAAAAATTGGGAGGATGCTTAAGCTTCGCCTTAATAGCAGACAGGGTAATGCTGTTAACACTGCCTTTTCATTTTGTAAATTTTTGGCATTGAGAGAATGGCACAGAGCTTGGCAAAGTGTGAATTGTCTTTAGTTGGTTTGGTTTTTCTTTCCTGTGGGTGGGGGGAAGGTGCAGTATCTTTCTCACTTTTCGGTGGACGACTATACTTACAATGAACAGCGTACAATTAATTGAAGGTAGTACATCTGTCGTCGGTTCATATTCTTATCGCAGCCTAGCCTCCAACATGACCAGTAGATGAATGCTAAGTGGGAAGACATGAGGTGTGACACCAACCTGAATGCTACAAAGGGTATGGTTGCAACACAATTTTGATATGAAATCATGTGCATATTTTTCTTGGCATATATTTCTCAAAATTGGGGTAATGGCGATGGCAGTGATTTTTCAACCAAATGAGCTGTATACACTGTCAAGTAAAATGTGACTCATGAATAAAGCACAAAGCCATTTATAAACACTTTCACTTTATAAAAAATGTTTGCCTGCCTTAGCACGTCTTTTGTTACACTCAAAGAATTCTATTAGTTTTTGTGTTGTCCTCAGCATGGAAGGAACCTACCAACACATCTAATTCGTTGATGGAAATGGTGAATGTAGCTAGGATCTCTTGTTCATAGCGGTGTGCCAATATTTGAAACCTCAAATATATGATCGTTATTCAGTTAATATTCAATTCTATAAATTCAAGAAATTTCTAATATTAGCAGTGATTGAATACTCTGCAGAGTATCAGGAACCTGATCATGGCAAGACCGTCACACCTGTGCAAATTATCCAAAGGTTGAGTTTGAACTGTCAAGAAAACACTATGAAAGCATTTTCTTTGATTTCTTCAGTCATTTATCGTGTGGACTGGTATCCTTCTGTTTCTGCTAAGCTTGGAACTCATGCAAAATTCTACCAGCAGGCTTTTTTACATATCACATGAGATAACACGCTGGCGATATCCCGCTTGCTTTGAACGATCGGCTCAATGTGCACATGCTCTTTTGTTAATTCCATAACATGTTAAATCCTTAATGCCTATGTCACTCACCGCATTGCCTTCACAACTCCAGTAGCATGAAATTCACTTTCTTGTTTCGATCAACATAGTATGCAGGAAAATCTACTTATAGATTTTCACATGAGACGCTCGAAGGCGAGAGCCAAGGTGCCATTGACAGGGCAAAACAATCATGTATAAATCTTGCCTATTGCATGGTGCATCGTGACTTGCCCCCCTCTGACTTGTGCACAATAGGTGCCATAATGACTATAGAAGCATCCCTGTAACTAAACCGAAAATTGGCCTGATTGCAGTTTTGGATGCCAGCCCATAGCAATCGCAGCTATAGGCTATACATTCGCCATTTGGTGAGCTTCTTTCTTTTGCCATTCAGACATCAAAGTGCATTTCTCTGCCTATGTCCACATCATTCTTTCCACATGATGAAACTTGGAAACCTTCACCGCATATTGGGCACTTTTTCCAGGAGTGGGACAGGCGTAGAGTGATGGCATTTTGTAACCCTGCTTCCAAATTATTTATCCATTTCTTCTGGTCTCTTGAATTAAAATTATTGAAGTTTTACAGCCTGTCATGTTATGTGGTTGCCAGTCACGTTAATTCACAGAATTCATTTTGTTACTTATCACACTGTTATGCTTTTTAATCAAAAGGTATTCATATCTGTGCATGCCATGCTTTATTAACGTTTTTTTTTCATCTTTATTTCCGACTAGATGCAAGTGCATTGCTCCAGTTTTTTCACTGCGAAGAAGGTGCTGCCAGAATGACCTGCTTATATGTTAACACACTGGGGATGCTTTTAGGTGCTTCATCCCTATGTACCTGGGCACCACAAAGAAGCAACTGCAGCAGTTCAGTACCACTACATTCCAACTTATGTAGCATGTCCACATGTTTGGCCTGCTAGTATATTCATATATATGTATACCACCGAGGCGCTAAGCATAACATATGACCAGAATTAGTCAAAGTTTCGAAAATGGTAGGCATGCAACAGTGCTATGTAGGAACATATTAACTGGAAGAACACCAATTCTATGGGAAATTTTATTGTCCAAGGCTGTGCATGTAAACAAAGAAAGTGTATAAACTAAGAATGTTTCAGTGAGGTTCTACCGTATAAATGCACACAATTTAGAAGTACACCTTTTCACAGCAAGGAGCCTCTGCACTTATTGCTTGCACAGTGTACACACAAATGACAAATTACACATGGAATGAGACTTGTCTGAGAAAGTTGAACAGCTTTTCTTTGTATCTGTGCTTAAGGGATGATAGTAGTCCACCTTCGGGGTATCCTTCCAAACACACTGCACTAAAATTAATTTCTGACAATGATGACAATGATGTAAAACCCTTATTTCATCTGTAAAAGCTCGCTGTCCTGGAGGGGCAGTGAGTCCAGAGCTAACAACTAATAATATAAGAACTTGCACTGGGCATCCAGGTCTGTGCTGGACAGCTCCACTGAGTGGGTGTAAGGTTGGGTGTAGGAGGGACTGCTGGGGCTGGCAAGGCCATATAGTGTGGTATAAGGAGGACTATTCCTTACAATGCAAACATAGGTTAGGACAAAGCGTCAGGTGTAGCTTGTGCAGGAAGCTCAAATGGGTACATGTATTAGTTTACAGCTGTCGCCAGCCTGCTCTCGCACAAGTAATTTGTGAGATGGGGGGACATCTCTGTCTGCCCAGGCATTGAGGCTGAAGCAGACATGCACTGGTGTGGTACTAGCTGCGGTGAGGGAGTGCAGTCTGAGATGAATCCTAGTATCCGGGTGGCACTTATGTGGGCAACAGCACATGCATGCCAGTTCTCATAAAGGGACTCACGGCCAGACGCCCGTGTAGGTACAATGGTGGATGAGATGATGGCGCAAGGTCTAAAGGGTCTTGCTGCCGACGAGGATACTGAGCCCTTTTGGCAGGTTCGACAAACTGCCTGTGAGTCCAATATGACGTATGTGATGTTAGTCTGGGAACTGGAGACAATGGCTAGTGCTATGACCACTTCCTCTGCTTTTAAGGCGGTAACAGTTTCGATGGATGCAGTCATTTTGGTGGCTTTGTAATATAAAGGCTAACTGCCACAGCATGTTCGTTGTATGAAGATTTCTAATACCCATGTTTCAATGGGGGTGGCATTGGACAATTCAGATACTTCATATTAAAGAATTCACAACACGTAGGTTTCCTTTACAGAGGTTAGACTGTACACCTATGAGTCCCGAAAGCCAAACTCAAGAAATACCATGTGTATTGTGAGCGTACAGTCAGGGACAAAAGTTTGCGGGATACTGATTTGTGGAAGAACATTTATTTCTTCGTTGCCTCACTAGTTTTTCTTGTGAAACTTTTTTCTCTGAATGAGGCGTGCACGTAACCTCAAGACTTAGCACTTTTCATTCATTATGTTTGCCCAGCCACACAGAAATATTTTTCCACAAATTAACGTTCCGCAAAGTTTTGTCTCTGACTGTACATTAAGGCTTGATTTTAAATAATGTTTCACGAATGTAAATTGTGCAAGTTATCCCATGTGTTTGTACAGCCATTTTATACTGACACTATATTCTGCAGCATCAGAATGCTGCCTCAGCACTCATTGCAGCTTTGGTAGTACTGCAAGGAATTACTGAAATGAAGTACAAGTGCTTGTTTCTAGCACTGCAGTGCTACAATATATAGACGTTGTTGCAAGCTGCTGGTGAGATTAGCGTTGTATATTCTGCCAGCAACTGCAAGAGAGCAAGGCTTCTGGCTTGGCCTCGAAAACCAAATGTGTCCATGTTCGCTCGTACCCATATCGTAGTGCTGAGTGAGCCGGCTCCGAATGACTGGGCCCAACTGCTTGGGATCTCCTGCCAGAATGAAGTGGCCACCCACGCCTTTTTTTTTCGGATCCCATGCCGACATGAGTCCCATGATGGGAATGACACATTCTGGCTCCAATGACTGCCCTGCCTCATCCACAACGATGTGCGTGAAGTGGTTCAGTGGGAAGTCAGCGCACACCAGCCTGCAGTTCACACATACACAAGACACATACAAATGCTATGCACAACATTCACTATGTCCGCAAAGTACAATTTTGTGCTGACAATCATAAGATAATAATTTTATCAAGTCTAGCACCGACCACAGACAAGCCTAGGACAAAAAGGTAAGAGTTAAAGTGAATCACAGCCACTGAACAAGTTTCAAGATAACACTTCGAAATTGTATACTCGGTTTTTGTCTAATGAGCAGTACAAGAGAACGTCACCGCTTACCATTGCAAATAATTTATGTACGTACATACATAACAAAAATGGCAAACAAGCCTTGTTCTACTCAGTGAACAAGGACACTGCACACAGTCCTGAGTTGTCAATCATCTTCAGACTTGGTCAGTGACAATGATTCACTTCATTATGTGTCTGACCAAATTAACATTTGTTGAACTGTTGATTAAGGTCAGAGACGTTGAATATAGTGCTTTAAAACATTAACTCACTAGTTCTACTTCAGCTCTCATAAAAACTGAGAAATGTTATTTTTAAAAACCACCACATGAACAATGAAGCAAATTCTTGTAACCCATATGGCATCAGAATAATTCAGCACAACAAAAATGTAGACTTCTTACGTTTGCCTATCCTTAGGCTCTCAGCAGTGTTTACATATGCTGCTTTGAAAGTGAGAGAACAAATTACTATAACCAGTTTTAGCCAGTGAAACAGGCATTGTGGGCCAGCATGCACTGTTTCTGGCTGTAATTAAAACATGAAAAAGTACACGAGGAACCAAAACAAGTAGGCAAACTGAGTGCTGCTACTCCTCTCACTTCCACAGGACATTCAGGACTGCTCTTAACAAAAGTATTGAAATAATACTGTTCCGATAAACAAGCTAGCATTCAGTTTGAACCACCTTATCACATAGCAATTTAATATTAAGCTTCCTAGGCACACAGCGTAACTCAAAGTATCTATAGCCTTCCCTAAAGAAAAAATCAAAATGACTCTGCTAAATATCAACTGTGTGATGCTGCCAAGGATACAAACTCATACCAGTACGTCATATGAAGGCCAAGTATGCCATACTAGGAATATATTGTACTCACTTCCCAGCGCATGCCAATGTTGACACAATGATTCTTTTATTCATCAGGTCTTTGGTCGAAGGGAAGAAAAACACTTTTTGATTGGGAATGTAGTTTGAATATTTCTACAAAGAAAAAAGGAGCAGAATTAGCACCATTTGGTAGTGGAACGTTTGTGAAAGGCTGCGCAAAATAGTCTGCCTGCTGTACTCTATTAAAGCACTATGCCCAATTTACCTAAGGAAAACAATAGCACATGCATTGGCGTACAGTGTGTTGAGATATGGAATGTGTTCTTTTTATTTCTGTTCAGTGTTTTGGCGCAATAAAGTTGATTCTTTACTAAAATCCATAATTCGGGTGGTGATGTATGGTGTGCACATTACTAACAATCCCGATCTTTTTTCATGCTCGCACATGCCCTCGTTCAGGCTGTTATTCAAAGAAACGGTAATGTAATCCTTTCGTATATATGGAACAATGAGTTCTGCCTCCCGTATGTCCCCGCCAGAACATGACGTCCACGTGACCACTTTACCTTACCAAGAGTACGGACAAGATATGGCAAACGTGTCCGTGCCTTCTATGTACCTGATGTGTTGAACGACCTGCCAGATAATGTTTTATCTTCCAGCACACGGAAAGAAGTAAAATCTTATATCTTTGATCTGTATGTGTAATTTTGTTTCTTTTCTTTCTTTCTTTGTTTTTTTATTTTTTCCCCGTCATTTCTTACTGCATTTCTTTAGTTTTATTTTGAGTCCTGCGCAATATTGACTTACTGTGCCGTTCCCTGGCTTGCTCCATTCTGCCGAGCGCTGCCCCACAAACCCATCGTTGGCTTGGGCAGGCTCGTATTTGTATGTCATTTTTGAAATAAATAAATAATTTATATATATATATATAAAAAGAAAAAAAACTGGATGCCATCATAAAGTGGCATTTAAGTACCTGCAACCTCTCTGGATGCTATAAAAGGAAACTATGCATTCTTACAGCTAAGGATATATACAGCAGTAGATAATATTTGTCATTATGATAAACTGAAATAAGAGCCTGGTTTAAAAGTTGTCTGATGTTCAGGTAGAGGTATGCCATGTGCCATAGGGCATTAAATGATTCCTTTGAAGAATATGAAACAAACTTGTGATGCCACAAAACAGCAAAACTTGTGAAAATGCAAAAATGATCTAGTAAGATGACTGTTGCAACAATCATATCCTTAGTACAAATATCCAGGTAGCAAACACCTCTCCCCAAAACAAAAACTGCAATCAATGAACAATAAGAATATATATGCTGAGAGAAAACCACAAAGTATGGGCTCAAATTAACCTTGTTACGTGAAACAAATTAACTTTATTTTTGTGTCCACATACCACCTCATTAATGATAGTAGCAACTTTCATTTTGTTCTCCAGTCATCTATAATGATTACTAGAGGTATGCAAATATTCAAAATTTTGAATATAGATCATATATGTTATATTATATTCGATTCGTATTCGATTTGAAAAACTGATATTTGGAATTTTCTGAACATTAAAGAATTACCAAATACACCAGAATTTTTCGAATTCCCCACAGTTTCATGCACCAAAATGCTTGATGGACTGCGCAGTGATGCATCCTCAAAACGCGACAGGGCTATTTTGTGAAGAGGGACCACTGCTATTGGCACAGCTCTGCAAAACGAGTAGCACAGGCCTTCGAAAAAGTGAAGCCCCGAAACCGAGAAAAATGTAATTCTCACCAAAACGCAGACAACCATCGTGCAGGTGTTCATCAGATAAAATCTCTGTAATGCAAATGGCTTTCAGCAGTATTTTCAGGCCCATTCAATAATTTTAACTTTTGGTTAATTGGAACGGTTTTTTTGGTCCCTTGAAGGCCAGAATAATGAGAGTTTACTGTATTCAGCAGCGATATGAAAGCTCCACCAGATTTCATTGCAGATCCTCCCTGTACAATAAATTGGTACACACAATCCTGTATAAAACCATGGATATTTTGAAATAAACAGTGCTTGCTATTTTTTAATTTCCTATTTTTTTTTTATTGTATTGATCAGATGTTAATATTCAAAGGAATATTTTTCTTTCCTTATTCATATTCGATTTATATTGGAAGATTTCAATATTAGCACACTGCTAGATGTGCGAATATTATAAATTTCGAATACGAACCGAATATGCTTATCTGATTCGTATTCATATTCATATTCAAAACACTTATATTCGGAATTTTATGAACATTAAAAAAATTAACGAAAATTTCAATATTCTCACACCTCTAGTGATTAACCATGTGTGATGTGCCATGCGGTGTTGTGCATGAGGAACAGAAGGACGAGGTGGAAGTGCGAGAAATGGGACTGGCACAAGCCTGACTCTGAATGTTCCTGGCATTCATGGATTCCCCGCTTATTTTGTAAATAATAAACCCACTCCTGTAACAACTTGGTGGAATTGCGGGGTATGTATTAAGTAATGGCAGAAAAATAGATCTCGTAAGCTGACAGTTTATTGAAATAACAGAAGTGGAGAAAAATGGACTGAAAGACTGAAAGCCCCGCCATTTTATTTCTCAAGCTCTAGTGCTCAAGAAAACCTTCCCAGCAGCATATTTCACTCCTTCTTCTTCATCTATACGCTGCTCAGCAGCAGTGACTTCAAGCTGCCACATTTTTGTGGCCATGTTTGAGCTCTAGAGCATTCTTGCTTGCGCCCGCACCACACATAATTTGTTGTTCTTCTCTATGACCTTGGAAGTGTGTGTGCCACAAGTAATGTCCAGTCAGTATAGAACCTTTCTCAGTTACTTTGGTATTTCACTGAAGCGTAGAACAGCCAGCGCTGCTGTTGTCTGTACAGTTATTCTGAGATAGGCAAACAGAGAGAGGTCGGCCTGTACTGCATAGACCGCTCACTTTCGTGAAGTGGCTTTGTCTACCTAATAAATTGCGCAACACAAACTTCATATCTGGCATTCTTGCAACAAACATGCATGCTTGAAGAAACTAGAGAATCAAGGTGAGCAGATTCAGCGCTGGATACAATCAAATGCGGTCTGACAAAGCAAGCTTTCGCATGGCACGTAAAGATGCATGGAACATTCTGTGCTCCTTTTGTGCCAATTGGATCCCAGGTTTTGGTTTTCTAACCAATGAGGGCTTGCCTCTCTGAGATTTTTGTGCTCCTCAATTTTCCATATGTCTCATTCCACTCTCAATGAAAATGCATGAACTTGTTGGAAAAGGAAGGAATGGCTTGGTTTGGTTTGTGGGGTTTAACATCCCAAAGCGATTCAGGCTATGAGAGACGCTGCAGTGGAGGACTCTGGAAATTTCGACCACCTGGGGTTCTTTAACGTGCACTGACATCGCACAGCACACGGGCGCCTTGCTTTTCACCTCCCCCGAAAAGCGGCCACCGAGGCAGGGATTCGATCCCTCATCCTTGGGGACACCAGTCGAGTGCTGTAACCACTGTGTCACTCCGGCGGAGTAAAAGGAAGGAATGACAAGTGTGTACTCGCCTGGGTACAGGCTAAGTGCTGAGCCGAATACACACTCCACATGCGCACTTTGAAAATGGCACTATGGTGGTGCAGTGGTTAGGCTCAACTGCTGCGCCCAAGGATGCGGAATTGAATCCGGCCATGGCGGCCGCTTTTCGACGGAGGCGAAAAACAAGGTACCCGTGAGCTGTGCGATGTCAGTGCACTTTGTTAAAGAACCCCAGGTGGTCGAAATTTCCGGAGCCCTCCAAATTTACAGAGTCCTCCACTACGGCGTCTCTCATAGCCCGAGTTGCTTTGCGACGTTAAACCCCATAAACCTAAACCTGAAACCCACAAGACTTACCTCTAACTTCTTTGAAACCTTGGTTGGATGCACAGATCCGGCGTACATGCGGAAAAGTTCAGATGGCGTCATGTGCTCCATCAGTCGTTCGGCAAGCACGTCACAGGCACTGTTTGAAGGTGCCACAACAAGGATGTGACTTGATGGAATTTGAGTGCACACCTACAACAGACGTGAATAATGTTGCATGCTCCAAAGAAAGCAGAAGCACAGTACTGGTCAACAGTGCTGGAAGCAAGCTTGTGTAATACCTGCTTCAAAGCTTCCACTAAAGTCACAGTCTTCCCTGTGCCCGGAGGTCCGAACAAGAGGTATGGGTAAGGCCGGTGCAAACCAAGAAGGATGTTTTTCACAGCTGTGAACTGCTCTGGATTCGATTCTATTTTCTTGTTGAACAGCCTAGGAAAAAGAAATAGAAACGGTTGTTGACGAGACAATATTTCAAATGGCATTAATCGGCAACAAATTGAAGTTGGACTGTATCGACAATCAACATACTACAGTTTTCTGATACCAAGAAAGACAACTCTTTTGTGAAACAGATCTCCCATTACAAGCCAGATGTGACCAAAAAATGAAATGCTACAAGTATCGCCACCATCTGACACTTCCATGAACAGATTGCAGTGATGCCAAAACTGTTTTCCAAGTGTGAATCTCAGAGGTTGGGCTACATAGCTAAATCACAGAGTCCTTTTTCGATTTGGTGTCACAAGATTGAATAAAGTTGCAGGAAAGAAAAAATAAAATTGTTAGACTCTTTTAAGTGCAATTTTCTCAGGAGCAAATGGTCCTTGTGCTGCCGAAAATGCTCATTGTTCCTTTGAGGCAACAAATGCTCCTGAAAGGAATCAAGCAACTTTCAGCAGCAAAACAGGCCAAGCGAGAGCTGCTGCAAGCCTGGCTTTGCCGCAAGACAGTCAGCGCACTGAACGCTGGCCTCCCCTTACAGCAGTGTCACGTTGGAAACAACCACGCTAGACCGCAGGTCACTTTCAAGTGAACTCAACACGCTCCTCGTCATTAGATTTCACACCATTAGCACTGCCAGCGGGTACTCAAAGCCGCGAAGCGAGCCAGCTCCACGCACAAATAGTGATCAAGGGAGGACCAATACAAGTGCCTCTGCCATGAGGCATGCTGCGCAGTCCGATGTATCAAATGTTTCGTTGAGTTGGAGATCAACATGAAAACCACTGCTACATTTTTGCATGGGATTTTCGCAAGGACATTCTGAGAGTCTGACATACTTGACATATATGGTATCAACTGTATTTAGAACGAGGACGAAAAAAGTGCATGTTTCCTGAATATTTCATTGTGACTTCAGTAATGAATTTTCTTTGCTGAGGCCCTATCCCCGCTGTTGCCGTTTGTCCTCAGAACTCCACAAAAACCCCTTTCCCAGGTGCTACATTGTTTGCACCCCCTTGCCTTATAGTGTGTATTCCTACACTACCCACACACCATATTATATTTGTCTTCCTCCCACTTTCCCTCTTTAAAATGTTCACTGCTGATGCCGCACACACTTCAGTGTAACCTCTTTCCCATGAACCATATTTCTACTTGAACCGTATTTGCCCTGCAGTACTATCCGATAAATAAATATATTAAATTCACAATGCCCCATTAAGGTGCATCTTTTGTATGTGAATGGTGACAAATATTTTTGTGAAACAATATGCTAATCTAAGATAGATAAAAGAAAAGCCAAAATTTGAGGCTGTGGAGGATCTGAACCTTTATTAAACTACACATGCAGTTAATGATACGAGTCAAGCTACACAACTTAGTGGGACAAAGATGCAATCCAATGCTTTGTTTGTTTACAGAAAGATTTATGGCCTTTTAGTTATATCAGATGAGTTAACCAGTTCATTTATGACTAGATAATAGTCGTAATTACATAAAATTCTTCTAAACTAAAGTTTATAACAACGTGTGCCTTTCAGTACAAAGGACAAGGGCCACATCACGACAAAGTGTGCATAGCTCATCTACAGCCTTGGCAGTCGTTGCTGGACAACACTTCCTGCCCTACTTCTCTTGCCCACTATCTATTCCTTGCACTATTGATCCAAAAGCGAAAAGGTTTTGTTTTTTTTTTTTTGCTACCTCAACTTGCTAACTTTCAAACCTGAATGCTATCAACATAAGAATACAGTTCTTCCGCAATAATATTCAAGAAACAAATTAAGGTTCAGAGACTTGAGATGTTTATACTGCCCTAGGATGAAAGAATGTTTTACTCCCGACAAAGGCGAATTCCCATGCAAGTGTAAGTTTATTGAGCATTGAGGCTGCACAGTCCAGAACTTTCATGTAAGCATGAGACGGTACAACAGCAATGCAAAATTTTATTTGCTTTAAGTGTACTTACTGCCAACCCCCAAATGAGGGTTTTCACAGGGATGGGTGAACTTATAAGGGAAAATTACAAAATACTACTACTAACACATTTCATCACTCATGACAACAATCTGATCTGTTCAGCAAGTGCTGATGTCTTTAGGGCTGTCAGATGCATTATAACAGTGTTCAAGTTTATTCCTTTCCTGCACAACTAGAGCAAAACAGGGAAAGATAAATAGTACTGCTGCTGCAAAGAAATCTAAAAGGAATCCTGGAATGGTTAATACTGACAAGGTCTTGTGAAGTAGTCCTAAGTGGGCTGAGCAGCAGTAAACATGGCAACTTCAAGTCATGAGTCACTGATCCAGCAAACAAAATATGAAGACCTGCATGCTTACATGCATGCAAGAAACAGGTGCATATATATTGTTGTGTACAATAAAAACAGGCAAGAGAAGAAAAGCACTTACTTCAGCCGACCAAGTTTCAGGCTTGGCTCTGATGCAACGCTGCACTTAGGGAGAACAAAGTTCCACAACTGGCTTCCTTCTAATATGCTGATCGCACGGTGCATTAGCCGCAGGGGTAGCCGGTTGTATGTGAACCGAACGTCAAACTTCATTCCTTTCACATACATTGCATCAAACCTACAACAAACCGCACATATTACAGGTGATGCGTGAAATCTACATGCACTGTGCGAAAGAGCAGAATGGTCTCATATATCCACTGCCATCAGGGCACTCAAGAAAGTCTACAACTGCCTAACAATTTGTTTATCATGCCTTAAGTGCATTCTATATAACATTTTACGACAATGCCTAATTCAAAAACAGCCTAAACTGAACACAGATGCACAAACAAATGACAGCCACCTGGCAGGTACTTCTGTGCAAAGAGTGGGCTTCAAGTATAACAGAAAGAGCAAAAATTCAATAATTTGAAAAGTACTATGATGTGGTTTTCACCACAAACGCACAGGAAGAAAAAACTTTTCTAAGAGCGAAATATTTTACTGCCACATATGTCACCAAAAGGTGTGCTGTAGTGCCAACATTATGGGGGTAAATAATGCTGCAAAGGGAGCTAGACACGCAAGCCATCTTCTAGCCCCAGCATGCCAGCCCTAACAGACAGAGCTGTAACCCCCAACCCGTAGTGCGAGAAGTCCCCACTGTTGGTGGGTTCAGGCCAATGGGGACAAACGTGAGTTGCACACTCGAAGCAGGCTTTATTCTGCCCGAGTACAAGGCAAAATACAACACTAAGAGACAACTGCTGTAGCAAGCGAACGTCCCGCTCGCGCACAGGGTGGAAGAAAATCACCGAATGGGGGAAACACTTGCGAAAAGATGAGAGGAACATTTCGCTCACTATGCGTGGCTTCACGCTCATGGCCTGCTGTGATAAGTGCGTACGATGACCGGGCGATTCAGGTGATGGTGGCGGTCTCCTCAGTGGAAAGTCTGAACTGCATGTGCGCGAGATCAACCGCCGAAAAGCCTAGAGAGAATCGAGAGAGGTGCGCTCATTTCAGATTGTAAAAAAAAGGTCTCCGTGGTAGGCCGGGATGAGAGAGGAAAGCCGTGGTGGCATTGCTGTGGGTGACTGGAAGGCGGGGAGGGAGGTGACCTCCTCTCACCATTCTCCTTAACAACGCGTGCGTAAACTCGCATGATATTTAAGCGCGGCCATTATAACAGGACAAGAAATTCATGTGTACCCCCACAACGAACAAGCCACTGATACAACTACAAGGGAGCGTGCAAAATGTATTAAAAAGTATTTTTTTTTTCTCTATTTGAAATTTACAACACTCACAAATCTCACAGCCACATATTTGTTGCACCTAGATTACTTTCTAATTTATTCTAGGTCAACTTGTATAGCGTTGCATCATAGATGGACAAGGGCACGCAAGCCTTTTTTGCACCAGTTTTTAAAACGAGAGCGTTGAAGATTCAGTTTGAAAAAAAAAGGTGCCGGCGACGTGACTGTAAAGTCCTGACTGATAGAGAGGGGTCGTGTAATAGTCCTTTAAACGTAAGGGCATTGCTTAAAGAAAAAAAATCTGGTGGTCATGTTGTGCAGTTAGTTGAACCTCTGCTTCTCTGGCTGCAAGTCACTGATGCACAGCTGTACCGTCTACCAATAGGGCACGTTGCTTCTTTTGGGTTAATAAGCAGTACAGAAAGATGTAGCTAATTCAGTCTTCAAGGAACCAAGAAAAATGTCCATATTATGGAATTGTCAATAACAGTAACTTTATCTAATGAACTTTATCTAATGAACTTTATCTAATGAACTTTATCTAATGAACTTTATCTATCAATATTGTTGTCTATACATCTGAGATGAAAGCTAAGCCACAGCAACAATTTGTCACTCAACGGTTTCATCAAGTGCCTTATTTTGTGCCCACTGTCCAGAACATCTTAGAACTGCTCCACGGCCCTTTTCACAGGCGATACAGCAAAAGTCGTAAAAATATGCAAAGTAAAAAACAAAAACAAAAACCAAATGCTTGAGTGGCTGACATGGTGCAGCGGTTAATGCACTTGCATTAAGATCCAAAACCTGTTTGGCACAGTTTGTATTTTTCCTTGTCACTTTTTTTTTCTTCTATCGGTGTCATTTTAAATCTCATAACTTCTCCGGCCTTCCTTTCTTCTCCAAGCGATGATGACCGGCGGGTAATACCCCACTCAAGTGTGCAAGTTAAAGTGCACTCACGGGGAGTGCACTTTGCAGCTCGAAATACACTTTACGCAACGCAGTGCTAAACGAGAAAGATGAGTGCACTCGTATTAGCACTCATAGATACGAAAATGGAAACTGTAAGGACATATATTTGAAAAACAAAATTGCGACCTCCAAGCACAAAGTTCAGAATACTGCTTTTTAAAGTAGTAAAACACACAAAAAAAATATTAAAATTTTCACCGGGTCATCACTCGGAGATCACACACCAACACCATGAACAACAACAACCGCCACATAACTGAAAATGGCGTCGCCGCAGTAGCGCATCATGCTTAATTTGTAAGTTGCGTACACGCTTACATCATGTTTTGTTACGTTATTTCACCTATCGGTACTATAAAACATTTCCCCAAATAAAAATATCTACAAAAACGTAAAATCAACTTGTATGCATATCTTATTACATAAACATTTTGTGACGAAGAAATTTCTGCCGGCGAGGCTGCGCACTCAGCCCTCAAAAAGTCTGTTTAGCAAACGCACCCTGACCTGAGCGTGCACTTTGGCAAGTGCACTTACGTTACACCGTTTAACAGCGGTAGAGTGCACTTTTCGTAAGTGACACTGCCCGTAAGTGCACTTTAATTTGCTCGCTTGACAGGGGTGTAGTACACAGTCACACGGTACGACAGCCTTGCCTGGTTCCGTGAAGTTTTATCTTGCACAATGAAATGATATACACAATCCGTATGAATTTCATACGAGATTTTGAAATAGGGAAATGCTTTTCCCCTGCTGCTCAGCACTTTTAAACCAAGGCACATCAAAAATAAAACCATGTGGGCATGCATAGTGCATAGCTGTGATTGCGAAGATCCTAAACCAAAACACACTGAAACTGAGTTCATAAGGTGCTGCCAAGCGCAGCTTTTTTTTTTTTTCTTTGTCTTCGAATATTGAGGCCCATGTTTTTCTGTCTTTTTCCTGTAATAAAAGGGCACATGCAGCTTGGAAACAAAATGAAGGACAACACAAGGGAAATATTTCAATATTGCACATGGCACTAATTTTGACCTTTAAGTGACCTTGCCCTAAGTGTGGGTGTCTACAATTTCGTGATGTCCGCCCAAAAGTGTACTGTGCCTTCCTTTTCCCAAAACCCCACTTAAACTTTAAAGGCCCCAGGTGGCCGAAATTACTGTGCAGTTATCCACTACAGGACCTCTCGCACTCCTGCTGCTTTCACTCCCACCTTCCTCCCTTCCCTTAAGTCTGACAGACACCAGACTTTCCTTTCTTATAAGAGGCGAAACGAAGTGGCGTCCGTGTGCTGTGCGATGTCAGCGCACGTTAAAGATCCCCAGGTGGTCGAAATTACTCCGTAGCCCTCCACTACAGCCCCCTTTCTCTCTATCCACTTTCACTCCCACCTTCATCCCTTCCCTCACGGCGCGGTTCAGGTGTCCACAGAGCAAGTGTGACAGATACTGCGCCTTTCCCTTCCTATGAACCAACCAACCTTTCTTATAATATATACATAATTGGTTATTAGAAAAGGAAAGGCGCAGTATCTGTCACACTTGTTCTGTGGACACCTAAACCCTTCTATAAAGGAAGGGAGACAGTGGGAGTGAAAGCGGAAAGAGAAAGGGGTGCCATAGTGAAGGGCTCCAGAGAAATTTCGACCACCTGGGGATCTTTAAGGTGCACTGACATCGCATAGCACACAGACGTCACTTCATTTCGCCGCCATCGAAACGCAGCCGCCGGCAGTCGGGATCGAACCTGGGTACTCCGGCACAGTAGTCTGGCGTCTTGCCACTGCATCACTGTGGAGGGACCTTTTTAATAAAACCAAAGTACAATTGCTTTCTTATAAACCAATGTACAATTTACAAGAATAAATATGAAAACATGACATTCACCTGGTTATGTGTAGGTATCCACCATTTCATGGTGTCCACCCAAAAGTATAAGACAACTTCCTTTCTCCAAAACCTAACTAACTTAACCTACCTTAAAGAAAAATTATGAAAAAACCGCGGATTGAAAAGCAGGTGTTAAAGAGACTATTGGTGCAATATCATTAGGTTCAAGCCATGCTTAAGCCCTTCAATTTTTTTCTCTTCAATTTCCCTTTACGTTGGACGGTCCAAGGGCCGTATTTCGAGTTTGCGTCCTTATCGAAAATGTCGCTATCTCCTGGTCCTCGAGTCATCTGATTGTCACCACTTTTTCACTCTGGCATTTCCATCAAACAGATGACTCGAGGTCAGGGAGATAGCGACACCTTCGATAATGATGCAAACTCGGAACATAGCCTATGGCCCCAGTTGTAGCAGAAAGGAAGCAGTGACAAGTGTTTGGAACTGCATTACAAACTGATATTGCATTTTATGATTTAAAAGTAAAAACGTCAACTAAATTTGTTAGTATGATGCAACAAGTTACTTTAGATGGTGCAACAAGTTACTTTCGAGTATAATGTAATAACACCATATTCTGGGACTGCTACTGGGGAATCAAATAATTTCTTTCATTTCCCTCCAAAACTGGTCATTAACTAGATTAACTGGGTATTGCTGAAAGTCAAGTTATGGCAAATTTTTTGGCAATATCGCTGGCCAAAAACTGCACAACTGTTCACAGCACTACTGATAGTATTATTGGTAATTAGTAATACTATCAACAGCACTACAGATATAATAATACTGCCGATAGTATTGCAATAATAATGCAATCAATAGTGCAATTAACAATACCATCGATAGTCAATAATACTATCGTTATCGTTAAAATCGTTACGTCGATTTCTGAGAAAGGGTGCACCAGGTCACACCCAGATGGCGGTAGTGATCCACGAACACTACCATGTCATACTCATAAAGTTGACTTAAGTATTTCTCAGTGTTCTCTCCTCCTGGTGTTGCCCTGTCCATACAGTGCGAATGACACTCATATCATTCTCAAATATGGATGCAAAGCAAAAATGAAAATCAGATGATGCCCCATCAGGATTGCAAGGACAGCAGTGCAGTACAATCTAGACAAATTTGGAAGTCACTACTTTTGCTATCAGGGCAGAGTGAGCGCATGCATTATCGTCCGCATTGGTGCTATGAAGAAAAAAAATTGAGCACAAAGTAGGCACACGTATGCCCTCCTCATTCACCAAGGGTGCAAAAAGGCATACATACCAACTCAGATTATATTCAAAAGCAATATAGGCCCAGCAGATACGTGGATGCAATATTTGCATATTTCATTACTTTGAATGAACAGTGTTCAAGAATTGTAAAATACTAAACTGCTATGTTCTGGTGGCAAATATGACTATTCTGGCAATAAAATTTCTTGTGAAAAACATTTCTCATATTTATTAAAAATGTATTGTGCTACTGCCTCTAATTTCCACACAACTGATTATTTTTCTCTAACTTTCAGTAGCCCCTGTGTAAAAGATGTCAACACAAGAGGACAGTCTGACGTAGCCTGTTGAACAGGTGCCTTGTATCTTTTGTATTAATGAGGTATTAGGTCTCATTAGCATTCGTGAATTACAATATCAAAGGAACAAACTGGTTATAGTGAATGCCAAGAACTATAACATATTAAGCACAGTCTGGGTCAGAAGTCCCTGTTCCTCTTCTCAAGGTTTCAAATCATGTATGCGGCACCAACTGACAATGCCTTCTGGAGTCTTGGTGTGCCAGAATGCATTGAAAGTTGTTGCCTGCATGAAGTGCAGGATAGTTTCGAACCCTGAGAAGGGGGAGTAGAGACTTATGACCCTAACTGTGAAAAAAAAAAAAAAAGACAAGGCTTACAGAGACACATGCGCAATCATTTAGCAAATGCAGTAGTAGAGTAGCTATTCTTAAATAAAAGAGAGAAAAAGGCGTTTTACTTTACCAAAAGCTGTGTGAGGTAAATTAAAATGCACAAGAATAATTAGGGACATCATTAATTGTCAACCTCTCTCACGGCGACAATTCGCTTGTAAGGTGCGACAACATTCGCTTGCAAGGTGCCTAGCAGTCTCAAGCCATTTCTCATGATTGAGAAGGAAAAGGGTCAGGCTTCATTTTGTGAGGATGCACATGATTCCCCTGTCCCAACATGACGGCCTTGCATAATTATCACATGACTTCATGCAAACGCTATTCAGTCAGTAGGCAAGGAGAGGGCATACACACACATTGTCCCCCCTGCCTTCCGAGCTGCTGCCAGCATGGTGGCAGTCCTTCTTTCCCCTTGAAGAACAAGAAGGAATTCTTCGTCACAACTCAGGAGCAGCACCCTTCTCTCAGAGACTTTCGCTTTTTTTCAGATAGAAGTGCATGCACATGAATCACACCTCTGCCAAGAAGACCATTACAGCAATCAAATCAACTGGCCATCATGTTTGACTGACCACTAAGGGTATGTGAGAGTGAATCCATGTAAGGTGAGCAGAACGTCTCTCCCTTTTCAAGTGTACTTGCCCCTTTCGTGGTTTTATTCACCCCTGTACACAGGTGAGGCGTTTCCTCGCTGTGGCATTTATTTTGAATGTTGTCAGTTATATTTGCTGGAACACAATAAATGCTGCTTCGAGTAGAAGACTCATGTATCCCTCTTGGCCTGAACCTGCTGCAGAGATGACTTATCACACAACAGGTTGTGAATCGCAACTCCAATAGTTAGGGGTGGCACGCTGGCGCTAGAAGGCTACTACGTCTAGCCCTTTTAACATTATTATGAGAATTCCTTCCTAACTTATAAGACTAAATTTCCCAAGCCTTTTATATAATGGTAAAAAAATTTGCCACCAGCTGCTCTAAGTAATTATATACGTAGCCATATTGATGGAAGTTTAACATCCAAGCACAACACTTCTTTTGGCATTGATCGACATTTGCTAAGAAATTTGCATAATAATTCTTGCTATCTAACAATGTCATGTCACTGATAAGTGTAAACTGAAAGAAAAAGCAAGTTATCAAATAGATTTCGATTTCATTTGAATGTTTGTGTATGGCACACGATAGGGCTGTTGCTGCGCTGCAGTGGCTTTTAAGCCCCTTGGTCTTTGAACTGCACTATACGACTGAAAGGCTAATTTAAACATGCTGTTAAATAGTGATGTTGATAAGGCGATTGCCATATTTATACTGCTGTTCACTAGTTTCAGGAAAAGGTATGGCCTAATTAATAAATGAATGAAGAAAACCAAGAAAGACAACACAACAAATAGCAGAATTCGGATGCTCATCCATGAGAGTAAGAAAATAAAATAGAAACTTACCGCTTGCAAAAGCTAATCAGAACAGATCCTTTCCTAGTATCACGGACAAAACCTTCATATTCCAGCACTTCTAGCATCTCATCTGATGATTCACACGAGAGACGCACAAAAATCTTGTCTCCTTTTAACACAGATGGCCTCATTTCCACTAGTCCAGGCACCTGAACACAAAATTTCATGCATTAAAATCAGAACATTAAAACTGCCAGCAGAAATGGAAGTTTTTGCAGTTAGAATGATAGGAAGCGAAAGAAAGGGCATTATATACCACATTTATTCAAATATAACACAACCTCTTTTACTTATAATAGAAAAGTCATTTCTCAAATCGGAACCGATCACTATTATGGTTGCTCTACATTTGGGCCATTACGGTAATTCAGAAGCAATTACTAGATGAACAATGCCATTACCCTCAAGTTCCCAGTTCATATACCAGCACAAGTTTTATGAAAGTTTATAAAAATTTCCTTACCTCTAAAACATACCAGTCAGTCTGCGTAGGACAAGGAGTTAACGGTGCACCAACCATGTCATATTTGCGAATGTCGATTCTCATCTGGACTTCTTCCAGGAACAGCAGTGTCGAGAAGCGGCCCCAGTAAGTACTTTCAGATATTGGGTCCTCTAAAATTTTCCTGCACAGCATTTGGTACAAACACAGAGTGAGCTACTGCAATCTATACATTGTTCTATGAAGTTCTCAGAGGTACTGCAACATTTCAGTAGTGCAATGATATGCACAGTTAATAAATAAACATTGCATATTCCAGCTAAAAGTAGACAAGGTTTAAAAAAGACGGTGTCATAGGCAAGTGAAACCAATCGAGTGCTGTTGACAGTAGCTCAACCTAGCCAGCAGTATTTTACCTGTTTTGGAAACTCTGTTAATAAAGAAGCTAAGTTTATAAATACTGTTGGGAACAAAGGGCCAACATGGAACGTGCAGACCATTATGAAAAAAAGTATGGCTTTAAAATGACGCCTATGAAATGCAAAAACTACCACATGCTGCAACAATGATGCTAGCTCAGTCCCAAGAGATATCTCACAGAACATCTGCTTTTTCTCTGAAGTGCTGTCCACAAAGCTGTCGGGTGGCAGCTCTTGTATTTCATGGGCTTTCGTGTTAAGGCCAGTGATTGGTGCTTTGGCGCGCACATTTCAGCCGGCTGTTTTTAAAGGTAACCTACAACTTCAGAACTGATACTTTATTCCTGAAGTCAATTTTAAAAGCTACTAATTAGTAATTAATAAACACTGCAGAACAAAAAGAAAACTGCAGATTAGGCCATGCAACTCTCAACCGCCATCAGTTGCTATCACCTGGCCATGGCACTCAATCTTTCACTTACAAAACCTCCATTACTTTTAGCAGAGACACAAGGTATATGTACACTGCACATAAAATTACGCATTGGTCAAGAGAGTAGCTATAACTATGCATGTGAGAATAGTAGTTTTTCCAAATTAAATTGATTACAAATAGAGAATCTCCGTTACCGAGTCTGCTTTGTTACCAAATCAAATATCAAATCAAAATGTGACAAAATCAAACTGAATACAAATAGAATATTTGCTAATATTCATAAACGAAAAGATGTCAAACTAACAAGCGGTAACACAGATTCAGAACGCTCACATTATAAGCGTAAAGCTATACATATACAAATACAAAAATCACATTATTCCATTCAGACATTTTGTGGTGGCCACTTTGGGACACTCCCTCACTTCTCATTTCAAGTTCTCCCTCAATACCATCCGAGCTGCTAGCCTTCAAGGTTACCTCAGTTGGCAGAACGACTATCTCAGACAGGTGGAGGTCTTGATTCAAACCTCGCATCAGGGCAAATTTTTATTTCTACAAAGTTTCTGAGAAAGCCATATGGCTGGGCTTGGGTGGACTCTGAAGAGTAATCACTCTTTTACACCTAATTAATGTGCCAATATCAAGAACCTTTTAGGATGAGTTTTTCATAAATGTTGTAACAATTGATTTCTATGGAATGTTAGGCTGTTTATGTGCTCTTTTCGGTATCACCCACATTTGTGTGCAGTGGGTAAAACAATTAGTAGCAGCTTCCTGCAGCTAAGATGCATAACAGTGAATGACTGGCAGGGGTTGCTCTGCATAAATCAGAACCGGCCATCAGATGGCGTTACATTCAGCCACAGGAATTGTGAACACCCCCTTGCTCTCATAATGCTTTCTCCTCCCTTTTGTCTTTAGGTGCAATAGTGCTGAGCAATCAATGCTCGCGTGACATTAAAAATCACGAAGTCCATCTACATGTGCTCAGGATGCACGTCAAAAGACCCAAATTATTAGGAAAGACCTAGCAAAGGCCAAACAATGACAAGAGTAATAAGCCGTTTAACCAACAAAAGTTGATACAGCTGTTTGCATTTCTTGTTTCTCGGTAGCCTTCAAAGTGAGCACAGTTCATTGGTGAAATACTGTAAAACACAGCCTTTTCTATTCTTTTATATATCAGTTGTGTCACAGCACTATTATGCATTAAATTAGACAAAAAATAATGGATCTAATGAGTATGGAATGCTTTTTTTCTTTAATTTGACTCTAATCACTTCCTTCTCTAGTGGCATTTCATTATAACCTAAAATTTTCTTTCTTACTGGCAATACACACAAGGTAAAAAGCAAGCACAACATCTTGGACAAGGATAAAATGCTGTACAAAAGCAACCTGTGTCAACGAAGAAATCTGGATTCACTACATGCCTAGCATTCGTAGTCAACACACATTGCACACACAGTTGGTAAGGACCCCTTTTGTGACATCAGCATAGCATGACAGCAAACATAATCTACTGCGAGTGAAACATGGCTTCACTTGCTCATTATGAACAGCTATTTGCCAGGCACAGATCAAGAACAAAAATTTCGCCTAACATGTTATGAATCATACATAAAACAACAAGCAAACAATAAATGAAAATGACTTTGCGATTACTTGATATAGAGAAGCAGCTTCAACTGGTCTTCTTCAATACCTTCCCACTCCACCAGTCCATGCTCCTGGAACAACACTAGTTCTTTGTCGAGTCGATACTCACTCAGTGGCTTTTTTCGCTCTAGCTCCTGAATGTTGTCACTAAAAAAAAAAAAAAAAAAAAAAAAAAAAAAAAAAAAAAAAACACTACTGCTTTACGCCTTTTACACAAAATCAACTGTAAATGCACTCGCTGCACATGCTCTGTACAACCATGTGACAATTCAAATTCTGTGTACACGAACTTACTAGTTAACATCTTTTCCTCTAATGTTTCCTGCCCCTCTTTTCAAGCAGCTTACTTTCATTTAAGCAGCCAAGGCCCTTATCATGCACTAACTGCTCATACAGCAGACTGTCTCACAATAAAGAGGGTCATCATTAATTCAATCTCGATGCTTTCTGAGAGGCTCTGCAACTGCATGTTCTATTTCTCTCTCTCTTCTTTTTTTCCCATGCATGTGAGGCAGGAAGGGATGGAAGCAAAGGGCCCCAGGGTTCCTCAGCATCTTCTGAAAGCTGTTAAGTTCTACACCACGACAAAACCATCCTGTTCTAGAGCATACGCGATAACCACCGAGACCAAAAGCCATAAAAAGCACAGACTGCTTTCCAACAAGAAAGTTATCTTTGGCACGCACTTGTGATGCCTTTGTTAACCAGCCACACAGTTTACATGTTTCCGTACAGTGTCCAGGGCAAAATAAACAAAGGTTGAAGGGAAACCTCAGTCCACCTGCCTACATTTCAATATAAGCTTTCTTTCAATCCTAGTTCATTTTGCTTTATGTTCTATAAGAGCCCCATCTCCCTGCCCCCTTTCTCTAGTGCCCATAGATCAGCAATAAATTCTATAACATTTAACCATTACAGACATGTGCACATTCTAATGGTGACAAAAAAAGTTTGTGCATGGTGCACACTTCCACGCTCACAGAATCACAACCCCATTCTGCCCTAAAAAATACATTTATGTCAAATAAATCATTTAAATTAATCACCCCAAACTGTTTCAGCAATGAAAACTTGGTCACAGTATCTTTTAGTAAATAGTTTACCATGTGAGAGAAAAGAAAAGTTACAGCACCAGACAGCACTTCCTAGGTGCACTATAGAGATTTGTGACGCATATCTAATTTTTGTTTTTGAAACTGTATCCTTTCTTTATAGGCATGAAATGGCTATCCTACTCTCTACCAGGGATTTGAGATATAGTTGGCATCACTGATATTGTGAAAACAGCTCTGGATACTTGGAACAAATTTCAAACATAGAACATTACAGAAATGATGGACTCAGCAAGCAAACACAGGCGGATTACAAAACAGCAGGCTAGTGAATTACAGTGACATGTTGCAATGTTTAAGAGCAAGCAGCGGTGCGGCTTTAATGATAGCAATAAAAAAAATGATAGTAGCCGCTAACCTTTTAGGAAGTTTCCCTTTAATGACACGATCCGAGTCTGGCAGCTTTGGCACTGGTGGAACGAAAAAGTAAGGCTCCACAGGTTCCAGGTCATCACCTCCATCATCATAGAATGTTGGCTCAAGAAACCTCACAATAGTGAACAACCACTTATCACAGGTGTCTTCCTGAAATTTCAAGGCCAGGGGAAGGCGGAAGTTTCCTGCCTCTTGTGCAAAGCATCGCACAACAATGTGATAAGTTGTACCAGGTGCAATGACTGCCTGCACAGTGAGAAAAAAAAGGAAAAAAATTTCCTCAGAGATCAAACTACACAGTGTGAGAGGTCCGAGCTAAAATGCTGCAAGCAATGCTGTTTATGATATGGTGCTGTAGCAGGTAAATGACGAATATTATAAATACAGTGAAAAAATCTCATTTATACATTACAGCACGCTTTCTTAAAAACGCAGTGTGGTGAGCATTTTGACACTACCAGGTGTTCTACTTTGCTGGTTGCTTTTATATATTTAACTACTCTATAACAGAGGCTATGCGACAACATCGCACTGGCAGAGGTTCTCTGGCGCTATCAATCGGTGAGCACGTGAGATAACAGCATGCACCATCCATGCCTTTA
The DNA here is from genome assembly GCF_055883805.1 of Amblyomma maculatum. Lineage (NCBI taxonomy): Eukaryota > Metazoa > Arthropoda > Arachnida > Ixodida > Ixodidae > Amblyomma > Amblyomma maculatum. The sequence goes on along the minus strand of NC_139345.1, from coordinate 36,596,047 downwards.
CTTGAATTCCATGGAAACTAGTTGCCAAGGTCCCAGCAGTCAGATGCGAAGTGGGCTACCATGCAGGACACATCTACCATTCAGTGGTAGTATTAAGGATTTTGTGAGGCAGTGCCTCTATTCAAGCGCCGCGGACAGAATGTGCGGCTTTGACAATATCGGCATTAAGACACTGTGTCCACGAAACTCTGAAAATCTGCTGAAGTACTTTTTCTATGTCTATGAAATCTGGCATGCAACTTCTACATTCCCTTATTGACACATTCACTACAATAAATAGCATTATTAGGCATCTGTTTAGAAAGAGGCACACAAAAACAAAAGTTACTGACCCGTCCCACTGTAAAACGTTGCGACATCCATCTTTACTTGCTTTTTACAAATACACTTCGCTGTAGCTGCAAGAGATGGCGCCCCATACTTGACAGGGCGGGTCGAAATGTTAAGGGCGTCAAATTCAAAGGCGGAAATTTGCCCTCTGTGCAAAGATATAATGAAATTCGTGCCTCTACTTATGTGGACGCAGCGCCTGAAGGGGATAATGGCAATACCATGCGCCAAACAAAATATGTTAAAGGTCTATATGGTATATGATTTTTAATTATTTCAATTTATATACTGTTTAAAATATCTGCTCCTTTTAAAAACCTAAAAATACAGAATCGATCAATAAGGGAGAAGATGCTGGATGAAAAGGAATATGTTCCTTGTAAAACAGCACAAAATGTTTTTCTTCTTATCGCTTCAATTTGTAGGCAATAGAGAATAGTGTGCGTTGCTGTTGTCTCATCTCCACATGCATGCATCACACTGAAATTGAAATAATCATGAGAGAATGACACAAAGCTCACTGCATTCCAGCAACACCAAGAACAACCCTTTATATCTTTAATTGGTGTCACCAACTGCACTGACAATATATATCAGCAAGTCTTCTTATTAATCAATGTATTGATGCATACTGCTACAGGGTGTAGCAATAGTACGGCTGCATTCTGTAGCAATACAGCTAAGAGAGTGTTGCATTTTCAATAACAATTGCTGTGGCTACTAATGATGTACACCCATCCAATCCCTAACAGTACTGCATGACTATCAACTAGCTGGCTTGCCAATGCCTTATCATAGAATGGTGAAACCACTTTATCTGCACTCTCAGGAAAAGATTAATAAATACAACAAAAGGAACGAATAAAAATGATAGAATGGACTAGCAGAGCTTTGGTGGGCCTAAAGTCAGTACACAAATGAAAAGGAGCAAACTAGGAAGAATAAGCGTGCAACTAAGAACTTGCCAATCATAAGTATTCTCAGCTAGGCTTGCCACAGTTTCTCCTGCCACAGTTTCCATGGGGCATGGCTTCCTGATGATGGTGAACTAATTTTAGGGCGCAGCTCTTTGGCGTCCGTTCCTGGGTTTCGCGTCGGCGTCGGCCTCATAACCAGCTCCGCCCCCCTTTCATCCCCCCAGCGCTAGCAGCGACCGACTGATACCGCTGGATTATCAAGGGACTTTATAGAGAGTCAAGATAACGTGACTGCATAGAACACCGTCGCCGCCATGCAGAAAGAGGAGGGGAGGGTCCCCCCCCCCCCCCCCCCCCCCCGTTCCTGTGTGGCGGATAGGGTGCTCTTCAGTTGCCGACGCGCCGGTTATTTCACGTAGGCCCCGGCACGTCGACGAATACGTGACCACCTTCCCACGGCTAGACCTGGTTCTTGGCGCTGCGGAAGCGAGGGTATCATATTGTTTGCGTCGGCATTGGCGGCGTTGTCCCTGAAACCAACTCCGCAGCTGGGGTTGACTCACTATCGGCGTCAGCAGCATCAGTCAGTCGCTGCTATCTCTTCCCTCCTCGCTTTATCGCGTTGTCCGCTTGCTGCGCGCGCTTCTGCCCCCATCGTTTGCCGCTGGGTGTACACGCCGCCCCCCTCCCCCCTCTTCCTGCGAGTCTCCGGTTGTCAAATCGCCGGCTCGAACTTAATTCCTTTCTTCGCTTCTCCTCCAATGCAACCCCTGTGCGGTGGCAATCAGAGAGCCAGATCGGTGGCGGCGGATCTGTATATGTGCACCGCCCGAGCCGAAATTGCCGCTGCCATTCACCACTGCGAAATTATCTGCCAGTTCTTTCTGAGCCATGAGCGAGACGACCGGTGGAAGTCCTCCGTCTGCTGCTGCTGCTGCTGCTGCTAAACGAGCTGCCAGAGCAGAGGCCCAGCGCCATCGCCGCCAGAATCCAGAGCAGTAAGCGAGGCTGAAGCAGAAGCTCATCGCCGCCGTCGAGAAGACCCTGCCGTTCGCACCGCCGAAGCGGAGGCTCATCGCCACCGTCGAGAGCAACCAGGTGTAAGCGAGGCTGAAGCAGAAGCTCATCGCCGCCGCCGAGAAGGGAGTCTTTGTTAAAGGAATACGTGTGAAAAAAAAAAAAAAAAAAAAAAAAATTCTGTGATAGCGCATACATGTGTTGCTCGATTTCTTTGCCTCAATCTATCGAAAAGGTGAAACAGCTTATTTGCTGCGCTCAAATTTCGCATTAGGAAGTAACGTAATCGTCAGTAATTTTTTAATGGGTGAAGCAAATTTCCTTTTATAAGAAAGTACATGACCCCCACTTGTGGGACGTTAAACATAAGGAAAAAATTGAAATCAACACCCATCACAAGCAGATCTATGATTCGGTACAAACTTATTCATATTGAGCAGTTTGTTAATTTAAGATTTATAGGGTCTAATGTCCCAAAGCGGCTTAGGCTATGAGGAATGCCACAGTGGAGTGCTTCAGAATTTTAGACCACCTGGGGTTATTTAACGTGTACTGACATTGTACAGTACACAAATGCCTTGCTTTTTGCCTCCGTTGAAAAGTGGCCGCTGTGGATGGCAAATTTGTACTGATGTGTTTGCACTGATGTGTAGATCTGTCCATGATGAGCATTGTTTTTAATATTTTCCGCATGTTCTATAGCCTACATGTAACGCTCATGTGCACTTGCATAAAGGGAAACTTGCCTGATCCATTAAAAATTAGTTGCGAGTTCGTGCTCTGTGCTGTGTCTTCATTCCTTTGTCAGTAAAAAATTAAGTACAGTTCACCATCATGAAAAACCAACTAGGCCCAAGTCTCGCACTTTTATATGGCTTCCTGGCTGCACTTCCTAGCAGAGGCACATGTAGCAAGATCATTTTTTTTTTCAGCATGCATCACAGGTTTTCGCATCAGTCTGAAAAAAGACTGAACAAACAAAACATGTAAAACAGGACAAATGCTTATGTAACAAAAAGGCAAGCGACGTCACATTTGACTACCAAGCTTTTTTATTCAGGCATTGTCTACTCCCTCAATGTGCATGTGAGTCGTTTTCATTACATGGGGCACTTGTGCTGTTTTGCATGTTTTGTTCAGTTTTTCAATGTGTGCGCAATCCTGAGATATATGCTGAAAAAGAAGAAAAAAAGAACATTATCTAGTTCAATGCCAAATGAAAGTTACGAATCCTTACTGCTTTGCTATAACGGTACTCAGTTGTTACACTATGAGGCAAGATCATTTTGCTTCCACCCTAATTTCATGACAACTTAAGTCAGTTGTCAGACATATAAGGAAAGAACACTAAGAAAACCAGTCAGTCATACCCATAACATAAACTAATTTTATTTTTTTTCCCTTTCACCAGCTCTGCCATCCAGCCTGCATTGATGGGTTGACATCAAACCATCCATTCAGCCACCGCTTGCCTAGACAAAGCTTGCCTTGCATCAAGGCTAAAGTGAAATTTTTGACATTACAGTCCCGCATTCATCCTTAAAACTATCACAAACACCTTGCATCCTATGCTATTATTCCACTACAAAAGAAAACGTACTAATAAACACTACCTTCTTTTCTAAAGCAAAACAATGAAGGCAATTACCAAATTTCCCTATGTATATTCAATTAGCACAACAGACAGCGCCAGTGGAACTGCCACCATATTCTGTCATTTTGAGCCTCTGAGCCTCTAACCACTGCTGCACTGCTAGTACTGGCATGTCAAGTGTGTTTTCAACAGTTAACAGATGATAGCAAAGCGTCCAGCATTTTTTTGTCCTTTGCTAGTGCTGTAACTAGCAAATGCTAGGTTGTGTCGCTTCACTAGTCGCGGGGGGGATGTCGGTGGGTTGCAGCAGCTTGTGCTCTTATCACACTTTTAATAATCCGTTAATTTACTATGGTAAAAGAAACTGCCGAATAGTGACATCGCAAATATGATAACAAAGTGACAGTATCTTTCGAGTTCCCAACAGCATATCCACAAATCTCCATGAAACACAGCAGACTAATCCTGCAATCATAATGCAGTCTAGGCATCCATTTCACCATCCACTCTACAACACACCGTTTCACTTTGCATGTAATTACACATGACTGACTTTGGATCATGAAAGAGTATTGTTTCCTTATCAATAGTAAAACAGCACATATACAATGTTCATCAGTACCGATAACTATAACAGCTGCCTTTCTTCTAAATGCAATGCACAAAGAATTCGAGAATAATGTTTCTCTGGCCTGATCGCTGAAAGGTTTGATGAAAAAGCCCGCATATCAGGATTTTTGGGACGCACACACGTTTTTCCAAGTTATTTTCTGTCTTTCCTAATGGGCACGTTTTTGTGAAGAGAGCATGTTAGCAAGCTGTTAGGGCCAGTAAAAAATCATAGAAATGCCATAAATTCTACCCGATGACTAATTTCAGTGCTCGTGGTATCTGCAAGAACAACCAAGTAGCTAATCATGCCAGGGATGTAATGCCCCTTTTGCTGCACCATTGTCAAACTGTTCTAGGCCCCTTGCTGTTCCAAATATCCTGAAAGCCTTTATGAAAAGAAACTATGCGGTGCAGGCACAATTATTTCTTTGGAAGGGGAGCAAGGTATACTCTTGCCTCAATCAAATGGAGAGGGGGCCCTAGCTCCCTTTTCTCTTATCATTGTTGGATACCTGCCTGATGTGCATGGAGAAATACTGTCACACTGTGCACGATTGCAACCATCGTCGGAGACAAATTTCGATGTCACAGTTCATAGAATGCCCGTTGCATGTACAGAATGGCGGTTATGTGGAGCATAGTAGTACAATTCTGTAAGAGAGCATTTTGTATCTTTCAAATGATTTCTTGGGGTAAAGGTGCGGGCTAGTCTGTGATCTATGGCACTGAAATGTAGCGCAACAGATCACGTGCAGTCAGCAGATTCCAATCACTGCATTTAAGGTGCACGGTTTTGTCTTGATTTTGAATCTATCTGAACAGCTGAGAACTTGACCTATCATTCGAGAAAAGTGTTTTTCCAGGGAAGTTGGTCAGGACATTAACGAAAGCTTAAATAATATGCGGGCTGTAAGTAGGCGACCACATGCGCGTGCATTTTCACTTGCAAGTTTCATACAGTGCAAAGTGGTTGAAGAAGTCCCCTTTCTCCTAGCGGCTGGAATACAGACCTCGGGAAAGGAAGCTCTCGGTCTGTAATGTAGTTATATATTACAAAGCCTTAAAATCAATTTTTTTTTTTCTACCACACTACTGCCACATGATGAACTGAAAAAAAAAAAAAAAATTAAAGGAAGACTGCAAAATACAAGCTCATTAGGAGGCCGCACATTTGTCACCTAAGGTAAGCCTGAAGAAACCATTCAGTGCCACAAATATACCTCAACAGAACATCTTCGAGTCACCCATGAAAGCTTAAACAGCACCCTATTGCACAGTGGGAACGCACTGACAGCCGCCGAAACAGGAGGCGCGCAATGGCGGCGGGATCATATGATCAAATATGGCAGCGCCCAGGCTCCCATGCTGCAAAGCGTCTCTAGGACACACCTTTGTATACCATTGTATAGGACGCACCAGTAAAATTATTAAAAAAAAAAAAAAAATGCGTCTTATACATAAAAAAATATGGAAATATTCAGGAAAATTACCTGGCCTTGTCCTGCACACACACCAGCTTCATCTTCAAGAGAGCATACTTTTGATGGGTGAAGGAAGGTGCAGGTCTGCAAGAACACTCTTGATGGGGCCTCTGAAGCTACGTTCACAAGCAATGTCACCCTAACCTCCTGGTTTTGTCGTGCACGAAAGGAAATTGATGGTACACAGTCCTCAGTCTCTTGGCATGACACCTTAATATTTCTTTTGTCCTTCACGAGGAAGTCTCTGAAAAAGTGGATAAATTACTTGGCAGCATTTAGAATTTACAGTAAATCATTTATGCACATATTATGCATGTCCACTTAGGTCAAACAACTATAGGAGGTTTATTCACCATAAGTTAAACCTAGAGGTGGTGCCACCTTTGCTCCACTAGTGTGGATCGGCCACTGGTGGCACTCATGGAAACATATGTGTTGTTGGTTCACTAAGCTCAAGTCGAATTTTCAGGCAAAGAAAATGAGCCCTTTGCAATGGAGAACTGATAAACTAATTGAAGTGTTGCAAATTCAGAAAGCATAAAATTCATCTACAGTGCTTAAAGGAAGCCTAGGTTGAAAGGAAACAAGGCATGCAACCACATAATCCTGCTTTTTTGTGATTGTCTGATGTCACTTTGCACGTGTTTGCATTGTGATGCACTTATGGGCCTGATATTTTCATTGCATCTCACTAGCCTTATGACAGTTTTGTTTTTCTTTGCCTTCTCAATGACGTGCACTTGGTTCCACGGAAGAGAGAATCATATTGGTGCAAGGCAAATTTAGTCCCTTTTCCAGCGAGTGCATTCAGAACGCACCTTAGTGGTAGCACGGTACTGTACTGGGGATCTGGAAGGGAACTGTCATTCAGAATGTACTAACTGTGAGCAACATGCCATGCATGCTCGTCCTGCTGCTTTAGTAAGGCAAAGCTACTCTGCCTGTATTCTTTGGCAGGAGCACTGCAGGACAATATATTAATTGATGTGCTAGCATTCTCTAAACCCATGCAGATGCTAAATAAATGCTGTGACCTGCCTCAATACAGAAGAAATGGTCTGGTTCACATATGTCCTTGAGTTGAGAATTAAGCGATTGAATATAGCGCTGACAATGTATACTGCCTGCCAGGTATGTTACAGATGGTGTATGCACATTAATTCTGCCTAGATGATGCCAGCACTGCTCCGAACATTTTTCCTAAAGTTAGGTCACACCGACACTTCACAGGAACTTCAGCCGCACAGGAAAGCTAACTATTCATGTGTAGCATGCTGAGTGGAGTGGATTTTGCACGTGGAGGGGATTTTGCAGTCAGTGGCAGCAAAGTTAATCATGTGGCGCTGCTCTAATGACCCTGAAAGTGAGTATGAAGAAGGCGAACAATCACTGAAAGTGATGAAAGAATAAGCTAATTTTGTGTGTGTAAGCATGCATGTGTGGTGTTGACAAATCATAAATTATTAGTGTAAGAATTTCTGGAAACTCCAATAAATCATATGTGCATTTATTTAAAAGCACTAATTAGTACTGATATATTCCGCTTGTCACAAACAATGAGTTTTCTTATGACAAAGCAGCAGCACTAAGTAGAATTCTATGAAGCAAAATAGCTTACTTGTTCCTGTGATGTATGCGCAGTAGCCTTCAGAAAAAAAGTATATCAGTAGAATACATGGGATGCTGTAATGAGAGGGTCCAGTATTTTTGACCACCTTTTGCCTGCATTGAAATGTGACTGCCACAACCAAGGCTGAACTCACCTTACGGACTCAGCAGTCGAGCACCTCTACCACTGAGACACTCTGGCGACTGTTATTAGAATAAAAAATAAGGGGGGGGGGAAGCTTGCTTCGCCTATAAGAGTAAACACGATAGTGCCTTAAACACTGCTTTTTCATTCCGCTATTTTTAAAAATACTTTTTGTTTAAGTTAGTTCTTGGGGGAAGGAAGGTGCAGTGTCTATCCCAATTTTCGGTGGACACGTACACTTAATTTGTCAATTGGTTTATAGAAAAGGTGCAGTGCCTGTCACAATTCTAAACGGACATTTGAACACTCTGCCTCAACTACAGGCCTCCATTTTTCCTACCAAGTTCCAAACACTTCCTACAAAATCCGACAAAACCCCGAGCCAAAACTAGGATACAGCGATGGCGTTTCAATCAAACAAACTGCATACGCTGTCATGTAAAATATATAAATGCCTTACAAGTACCCTTTAAAAATGATTAACATGGCTTCAAAAAATACTCAAACAACTAGATCACGCACAAAACAAGTGCAAAATTTCCTCATTTTAACCGTACTCTGCTTGACAGCAGTCCACAGATAGGCTCGTGCATCAGTAGCTGCTGGATTGCAGACTGAACTAACAGAAATATATCGTTTCTGGTAAGCCGAATACAATTATATGGGCGGCAGTGACCAGTTCATTTTGCTTTGATGCTGCATCTAACACATCTAACAGCCATAATGTATTTGCAGCCTTCAAGTGGCATAAAGATACGAAGTGAAAAGAGTATGTTATAATAAATGTATATACGGTGTGCAGCAATGCCCAGTAAAAAAGAAACGCTGGAACCAATTGGATTTTGAGTTGGTTTTAACGGGACACAGCGATCAGTGAAATTCTTTCCTAATTGGACAGGTGAAATGCACTCTTAAATGGTTCCAACATTTTTTCTAAATGAAAGTCAAATTGGGCTCCCAACTGGGCTTAGCAAGGGACCATTATGATTATTGTAATTTTAGTTGCATGGCCATATTGATCCTAGCAGCTAGCAGTGTAAAGTTTAAATAGACTGCCATTAGGACAAGGCAGTAGCTCTATTGGTAGGTCATGTTCTAAATGCATACCAAGTTGGAATAATTATCCTAGCCAACTGCACCTAATGTACCCATGTGAAGGTCCCCATATTCGACAGACAAGGTAACATCATTCTTATAATAAAAAATAGGCTTAACCTACTAAATCGTCATGGGCATCACTATGGGCAAATTAAACGAAGTAACTGCAGGCAGTGAGGAAGTGGCATTGGCCCGAGCATGAAAGTCTGATTGGTGGGGGTATAATTAAGTGGAAGGAAAGTGGTGTGTGTGTGCGTGTGCGCGCGCGCGTGTGTGTGTGTGTGTGTGCGTGTGTGTGCGCGCGCGATGCATACTTGTTTGTCAGCTTCCATAAAAACACATGCTTGGATGGAATTATATATGTGATTCTCAGCTTCCATTACCGCATGAAAACGTTAATTTGCAGAATTTCTTCCGCCACAACTGGTATGTTCCACTCATATGCCAGAAATATGCACGAAATCACAACATAAAAGCAAAACTTACTCGTGCTCCCAGAGGTAGTATTTCAAAAATTCGACGAAATGTCTCTTTGATTCCAAGTGATTTTTTTCTCCTTCACTGCTGCGGCAGCTATAGTTGCACAATTCGCACTTATAACCTGCGTCACTCATTGTAAAGGTACAATTGCAGTGTGTCCGTGCCTTGATCTCAGCTTGACAGAACTGTTTCTAGAAACAGAAACATGCGGCACGATTGGTCACAACGATAGCGTGCCTTGACAGACTAGGACGTTCACGGTTGTCATAACTTGCATGTAGTACAAGTGCACATAAGAGCGGCAAAGCTTACAAGACTTGTACCGAGCCACAGGTTATTGTTAAACCGCAACCTCCGCGATAATATATATGGTCATGATGATAGCGTGCCTTGGCAGACTGGGACGATCACGGTTGTCATACTTGCGTGTAGTACAAGTGCACATAAGAGCGGCAAAGCTGACAGGTCTTGTACCGAGCCACAGGTTATACCACAATCTCCGCGAAAATATAGCTGCAGGCAGCTAATCGCGCTAACCTGCACCCTCTGCAACATACGTTAAACCGGCAAACTGCGTGCCATCGGCACCCTTATCTACAACCTGCCAATGCCAGTACAACGCAAGACACGCTTATCTGTAGTTACAATGCTCCTGTAGTTTCGAATTGCTGGATTGGTTCGGCTTGGATTTGTCATTAAACGCTTATCCTTTTGAAAACATCTCACATCAAAAAACGAGAATCGTTAAAATTTTACATTAGCTCTTTTCAGTTATCAATTGTTATTATATTATAAAATTTATATCAAAAATAATTCCACACGTTAAAAAAAAAGAAACATGTTATCATCATCATCAATTTGTCAGCTGCTGGGTGCATTGGGTGCATTGCATTGCAGAGTGGTGTTCACCGTCGGCTTGTGCAATGATGATCCACAATTTGTATATATTCAGTCGTAATGGGGCATTCCTGTACTACGACGAGTGGAAAAGAAGCAAGAGTTCTGGCATGTCGAGGGAAGAGGTCAGTTCACATTTTGACCAGAATTTACTTTGCAGTGAGCTTACTGCGTTGTGTCTGGCTGCAGGAGGCGAAACTGATGTATGGAATGATCTACTCCCTCAAGTCTTTCGTGGCCAAAATCGCCCCCACGGACTGGTGAGCGCAGTCAACCTGCGTGGAACTTCTAATACCTGACCTCATGTCCCTTCCGTAGCAATGACGGCTTCCTGAACTTCAAAACGAACAAATACAAGCTCAACTTCTACGAGACGCCGTCGGGCTTGAAATTCGTCATGAACACGGACACAAACGCCAGCAACGTGCGCGAGCTTCTCCACGACCTTTATCACCAGGTACACGTCTTTCTTTGCGAGTGGCATTAGCTTTTCCCGCCTTTCCACTGTTTTTTTTTTCACAGCTATGCCGGTGAGCACCGTCCGGGTCGAGCTCTGCAGAGGCCCGTAGTAACAATCTAAACAGCACTTGCACTGCTGAGGATGCTGAAAGGCAGCGTTCATTTGCGAGCAGTAGCCGGTTTCATACTATGCTCAACGATATCGCGTAGCACCAAGAAATCAACGCTGTTTCGAATATACGTTATTGCTGCTGTTTTCATAGGTACAGATGGCTAGCAAGAGGCTCATTGATTTTAGAAGCGTGAGGCAGTAGCCATAGAATTATGCGGAGCAATGGCACTGTCATGTGTATAAATGTTTGGTGTGCGGTATGTCTTTAGCCTGTGGGGCAGGGTGCAGCATGACATGAAAGCTGTCATCTGTGCTGCACCTGTCACAGGCAAACAAAATGCAAGCCAGTCAGAGCACCATCTAATGCGATCTTATTTCACTGCAGGTCTATGTGGAGTATGTTGTGAAGAACCCCGAGTGCCAGCTTGGCAAACCCATCACAAGCGAGCTATTCAAGGAACAGCTCAATGCCTTCATTCTCAAATCCCCTTTGTACAAGTGAAAACATCTATTTTATTCACATGTGGCTTTCTGTCAGTGGAGGCTAGCCCTGGAACGGCTGCGCAGGGCAAACACCTTGATGGTGCCACTGAAATCTGCACTGATGATCACATAATTGCCAGTAGAAGGGCTCTCAGGGGCTGGGGTCTCATCCACCTGTTGTAGAACCAAGTCTGGTTTGGGTGCAAACACTGCTGCCGTCACCACTGCATTGTGAGCTGCAAAAATATTCACAGAAGGATGTCAGAGCTTGTTGGCTTGGGTTAGTGTATCCTCAAAATAAGTGGAACAAACAGTGCAAGTACAACAGAACCAACGAAAAATATGCGAAACATGCACGCATTGTTTCTTCCCATTCCACAGGTGTAAAAGGAGCCCAGGCAGTCTAGATCAATCTAGTCCCCTACACTGTTTAGACAGTCTTTCCCTCCTTTCATTACTTCATCCCTCTCCTGACAATGTGGTTCAGGTGTTCATCCCTTCACAGTACATCACAGTGAATGTACCCTCTCAAACCTTGTAAGCACTCTGCCTTATTTAGCATAACACAAAGCGAAAAGGTAGAAAACAAGGTTCTGCAATCAGTGTAAGTGAACAAAATAATTTCTGCAGGATAGTCGCATAATGTGGCTTCAACAGAAAAAGATACTGTGCCTTGTCGCGTGCTCTGCCCGAAGTTGCCGTGGGACAGCTTTTACAATGCATGGTAATCCACGTAGGTAAAGCACTTACGCTATATCCAATACAAAGTTACCCGTCTTGTGAGGCAGACAACCAAGATTATACCTTTAATGCTTTCCCAGTATGTGTTTCGGTCCCGCCGTGCTGAAGAAAACTTGTAGTCGTGATAGGTTTTCCAGATGTAGATAAACTGGTTCTCAGAGCCGCTGATGACATACCGTCCGTCATGACTGCACAAACCAGCATTTTCATTTGTCTGACTGCCACAAAACTTTTCTGCACTGGCTGTACCTGAATGATCCTTTTATCTGGCTGCTGAGGTTGACATAGCCCTTGTACTTGCACGAGAGTGACAAGTCCCGAAGGTCGTATAGCCGAATACGAGAGTCGTTTGACGTCACAAGAATCTGTAAGGTGAAATGTGACCATAAGTTCTTCCAGGTACTAAGAAGCACAGCAGGGGATGTGCACCAGATGTCGATTAAATCAGCAGATTCAAATGGAACTAAACGCTGTATGGAAAAAAAAAAAGAAAAAGCTAACCTTGTCTTCTCCAGGCATGGGTTCAATGCCTGTAATCTTGCGGCCCTGAGCATTCTTTCCTCGTGTTGAACGCACGTGAATTTGGGTGTAGTACTTGAGCTGCTGCAAGAAAAAAAAAAAGCTCCAAAACTTGAAGAACACCAAATCATCATTAGCTGTGACAATGCATTATGCATAAGAACCTTGTTGCGAGCTGTCATGCATGAAATGCATAACTGCACATAAGACGCAACAACGCATGCACATCTAAAATGGTTAGAATTTTGCATCCTCCTATGGCAGCCACCTTCTGGTCTCTGCCTGCCAACATTGGCAGGTGATAGGTGACAAATGTGAGACACTCTCGGCTTTTCGTTCCAATGGGGCTCTTACGCTATCACATGATGGCATGTATCAACCCCTTAGCCTTGCGTACCTCGGTGTTGTAGAAAACGCAACGCCCATCATAGGAGCCGACCACGGCAAACTTCCCCTTCTGGCAGAAGTTGGCAGCAGTTATGAGCTTGGTTTGCCCGTCCAGCTCATTCCAGAGGGCCACTTTCTTGTCTGGAATGTTCCAAAGCCTCAGCTTGCCATCGAGGGAACCACTCAGGAAGTAGCGGTCATCCTGCAATAGATGCCAGGCTACTAAATATATTTCTCGGGCCTGCACCTCTGAGCTTACCCTAGGGTGGAAAGCAATGGCCGTGACGAAGTCTACATGCTGGAAGCAGCACAGGCAATTGCGGCTGCTGATGTGCCAGAGCCGTACAGTCTTGTCCATGGACGAGGACAGAATGAAGTTGTTCTGCACAGAGAACAAGCTGCTTAGGGGAGCTTGGTGTCCAATTCGTCATTACTCCTCAGCCTCGGTTAATAAAAATGGGGACACTTCAGCTCCACCTTTAAGGGTATGATACGACCAGCGTAGGCTATCACCCAACATATAAAGCCCCGCTTTAACCAAGTCATATGAAAGTGCCTGCGTGGCCTAACTCAGAATGCAAGAGTCCTGGCAGGCTGATTCTGATATCACGCTCCCATATGAAAGAAAAGGCCTAAGTTGACAGCTCCTGTAAACATAAAGCAACTCTACGTCAATTCAGTGCGCGGCCTGTCAGCTGCCAGCTACCATTTGCCAATGCCATACTCATAATTGTTTGGTCACAATACCAGATTTTCTGGTGAATGAATCTTTAATGCTATCGCCTTAAAAGCCCCTTCCGCACACAAGGGACTTGCTGAATCACGACAAGCATCCTGCCCAATTATTTAGCAAATCCTTTGTGTGTCTGCTACAAAACATGCCAATAACACAAGTCATTTGCCAAAGGCAGTTTAGTTTTCAAGTACCACACTTGGCTATCAATGAAACAGTACCTGTGGTTGGCTTGTGCTTCTGTGGTCCCCCGATATTACATATATATTTTTGACACAACAAACTTCATAATCCACATCTCAACCTACAAAAGACATTGCACAGCCATGTCAAAGCGTAGACAGCACATCCCCTGAACATACCCGTGACCAGGACACGTCCAGGAGGTCAGCCGTGTGGCCAGAATATTTGCAGAAAGACCGGAAAGGTCCCTCCTCCTCCTCCTCTTCCTCCTCCTGTGGGGAACCAGCAGCTTCTGGATTCTCACTTTTGCCCGCTGCAACACACACCATGTAACAGAATGAACTGAGGCAAGTCGAGGTGCTTGTCATGGGGCCAGCGGTGGGAACAGGCAAGCAGCAGATGGTGCAGCATGAAGTTCCTCTTTTCTGTTTAAGAGCTTTCTTAATTTGGAAAAAGAAAGGTAGCTTTCATTGTGTTGTACATGCTTGGGCATGCCATGCATAATCCAACCCATAGCATACCAGACGGGCCACCCACACTAATCCTGAAGCAGGTGACATGACATCTCTCAGTAAAAAAAAAAATACAATAAAGCACCATAATCCTGTACAGCTACATCATGAACTACAAGAAATTTGATGCAGCACATAACTCGCAGCTTGCCTGCACGTAGCAAATTCTCGGAACAGCTTAAATTTTTAGCTGAACGGCAAATAACATACCCACTGCATAGTTGGTGTTTATATTAGTAATGTTAAATTGTGTCCTACAAAATTTCGCCTCACTGCTGCGTATATTCGCATTAAAATGAGCAAACCACAAATGCAGTGCAACTACTATTTACTTGAAATATGAATTCAATTGCTGCAGCGGACTGTACATAATGGGTCCATTTGACTCTGGGCCCAATAGCACATCCACAGCGAGCATGCAAGCATTTTCTTACGTTCAGCTGGATTATATATTTCCTGAAAAGGAACAGCAGAGTTGAGTATCATTCACAATTGCACACTTTTGTGCAATGTTATTTGTGATGCTGCACAACTCATTACGAAAAGGGAGTCGCGAGCGGTAACTGAATAGTATTTCCAAGAGCCCAGCTTTACCACAACAGGACAAGGCCACCACTCTTTTCAATGCATAAAAAATATTGGCAAAAGAAAAAAATAGTTTCATATAGTTAATCCAATCCCATCAGTGTAAGTTGCCCTTTGCTACCAACACACTAATGCACACCACTAACGAGGAGCATCCAGGCCCTGTAATGAAGGTCTGTTAAGCTGTCGCTTTAGCAAAAAAGAAAAGTGTTTATAGCTTACCTTCCTGCCGATACTTGTTACGCATGTCATCAAAATGCTGGTAGGCACTTCGCAAGACCCAAATGCGTAGGATAGTGTCCTGACCAGCTGTGGCCTTGAATAAATAGAAAAGCCTCTCAGAATCGGCAAAAAGACAAAAGGAAGTAAAGCAGTTCAGGTTTCAGACATTTATCTTTGCCCGCAAACAGTATAACCACTCGGTTGCATTGATTTGCTGTCACACAACTGTGTCCTTACAGGAACTTTGGTATCTTGTTCACTGCTTGCGGCTGATTTAGCGTGATTAAGTCAAGTGTGAATTAGATGCATTAGCACTTCCGTCTCGGGCCGCATATATATGTAGATATCAATATAGGCATAGATAGCTGACATAGATATAAGCCCCACTTTAACCAACCAAATCGTACAAACATGCCTCCATGGCCTAGGTAGTAGTGAGCCTGACTCCGGATCTAAGTGTCCTGGTGAGCTAAATTTCACATCTCAAAAGTGGTGACCAAGTTAGCAGCTCCTGTCACTTCAACCATTACAAGCGATCTCGAAATGCTGCAAAAACTGCTGACACGGACACAAGCTTGTCACACAAGCTTCGCTGAGGCACGAGCCTGGAGGCTTCAGACATCACATGCCACCTACTCTACTGCTAGCACACGAAAAAGGTTCTTTAAGGAAAATGATTATGGCAAAGATAACCTTCATAAAATCATCTTCAGCAGTATACGAGGAGCAGTTTGTGTGCCATGAACAATGCGAGCACCCACTAGGCACCTTTCTAGACGTGGAGACCTGCCTCGCTTCGTCCGCTTAAAGTCGCCTTACCCACGAGGGCAAGTTAGCTACCTTCATTATCAAGAAGGTACGCTTGCATTGCCACAGCACTAACACCACACATGAAGTGACTACTGGGGGCGGTGGGGAAAGACACTGACTCTGGCATAAAGAACTCGATATGTGCAGACTTCCCGGCACAGGCTCCACTCTCCGCTAGCGGAGCAAGGCTTCGTAGAGTCTTGAGGTCAAAGAAAGCATAGAGGATTGTTGTTATTTTTAAAAATTTATATGGATGAGGGTGGCACTGGTGAACACTGTTAAGGTTTAGTTAAAAGGAACACAGACACCCAAACAAGTAGAAAATAGAACAGCCGTTGCTGTAGCTAAGTTTGTAAGAGCACCGAAAGCGAAATTCGGAGATTGTGGGTTTGGATCCCTTAAGTAGCGTGTTGTTTTTGTTCTACTTTGTATTTAATTTATCTGTCGATTACACTACTATAATCCAAATCAACAGCAGAAATTTAAAAAAAAAAAAAAAGACTTCGCTTTCTTTGGCTTCGCTGACTGTTGGATTGTTTCATACCTACAAGGAGGATGTCATTTGACTGCAACAACCTAGACCTTTTTATAGCTCCTAAAAGAGCTGCGCTGTCACTACAGCTTCTCAGACACATGAGCCTCCCTAGGCAAGAAGCCATAAAGCGACTCACCAAAAGGCGTCCACAGGCTGAAAACTTCATGGTCCACACTGCGCCCTGGAAACATATGGCAGCTAGTACTCGTGGAAGACATAATCTCTGTCAACTAGCAACAATGCAGATGTTTCTCCTTGGATAAAGCAAAACCTCCCTGTGTTCCCTGATCCACCCCCCACTCCCCTACCACATCAATCACAAAAGAAAACTTTCTAAGGCTTTGTTGGCAAGAGCGCAACTGGAGTATTTGCTGTGTGCACTTTTTGATAAGAGGTCTACAGGCAGTGTGCAGACAGATTCAGGCCGTCAACGTTTAAAGAAGCTGACAAGTTGAGAGGCAGAAACACATTGTAGCAGAACTTACAGCATGCAGAAAAAATGAAATACAGTAAACCCTGAAGGTATCGAACATGAAAAGGAGATAAGCTTATGACTCAGATGTGTGAATATAGTGCAGCCAGGCTAGCAGCGCAATTCCTGCAGTGATGTGCTGCCCACAAGCGTACTAAGAAAGCATGTTGCCTGCTGAGTGTCGCTTGACCTAACTCCGCATCAAAGCGGCACTGGACAGTGCTTTGGGAGAAGTAACCGGTGATGTTAAGAGGTCTAATTCTGTTTCCCAATAATATCTCTTAATGTACAGCATTCCCAACAAAGCAGGCCATGTGAGAACTGTAGAAGAACGGCTGATTGGGCGAGTTGGTGAACCATGATGGACAGTAATGTATATTGCGCAAAAAGACGAGACAAAGAGGAGAAGTGGACAACGACGGCGCAGAACTGACAACTGAATTTATTCGAAGAACGGAAGAGTATATATATAAGTACACACACTTGTTGTACCCACATGAGCATAGTCAAAAATGCATAAAAATCTATATCAACACAGTAAAACTCCCCCCATCACACGCACGTGGTGAAAACTGCCGACGCACTGACCATGCTGCACAATCGTTAGTGCGTCGGCAGTTTTCACCACGTGCGTGTGATGGGGGGAGTTTTACTGTGTTGATATAGATTTTTATGCATTTTTGACTATGCTCATGTGGGTACAACAAGTGTGTGTACTTATATATATACTCTTCCGTTCTTCGAATAAATTCAGTTGTCAGTTCTGCGCCGTCGTTGTCCACTTCTCCTCTTTGTCTCGTCTTTCTGCGCAATATACATTACTGTCCATCATGTGAGAACTGCTGCATGCTTTTAGGCAGCGAGGCTGGCTTCACTTCATTACAACCAGTGTACCAAGTAGAGCGTTATGCTGAATGGGAGCAGGATATACACAAGCAATACTGCCATACTTTTGCACAAAATTTCAAAGGGGATATCCTGACAGTTCCATATAAGCAACAACTTGATATATCCGGGAAAACTGTACCGGCAGTAATGTGGTTAATTTCCTTGCATTCACTCAAGTAAAATGTCAATATTGATCCATTATAATTACTGACACTTTTTTTTTTCGCATGTGAATGCACAGTGAATACACTAAGAAGGAAACTGAATGACGCGTCAAACTGAAACTGGTGCACCCATCTCACAAGGTGTAGATGAAATGGAGGGTTTACCGTGTGCTCACTGGCAATTTCTTGCACGAGACGGACGGAGTCTAACTCGGGAGGGTTCCGATGGCTGGTCTTCACCTTGAGTGTTTCCTCCTCACTGCCCTCCTCTTCACTCGGGCGAAGCCCTGCAGTTGCCAAGCTCCTTATGACAATATTGCCACACTCCAGTACGCACATTCCTGTCTCATGTAAAACAATGTGAATGCAGCTAAACCTCTGAATGTCAAATTACACTGGGCAGGCAAGTAGTAGTACTAGTAAAATATTTACGTCTAAGAAGAAGATCGAAATAAAAAGAAAAGGCATGACCTCTGAAATCATGTGATAGCGGTGAACATCCGCAGGTTGGCATCCTCAGCATGGCAGGGAGCACAATCCTCACGTCACAAATGTCCAATTATCAAGAATTTCTGAAGGAAACCCTGGTTACATCCTACAGAAAGTGCAGCGTTATGACAAGCATCATTAAACCATAAAAACAGTGCACAAACTCTTTTGCATTACTAAACTGTGTACCAAAACATGTAAACTAATCCAAAGTAAAGGAAAATGTGTCAAATCCAAGCACATGAACTATGACAATAGACACCAAAACCAAGCAAAGCATAGAAAAGTTCTTTTTTATTATTATTACATTATTACTAGTGTTGATTAATGGCAAATTAGTAGTGCCTAATAAGAAAGTTGTGCAAGGTCAATTTAGGGGAAAAGAAGAGAAAAAAAGTCCCGCTCAATGACAAATGAGAAAAGTTGCAGCACTGATCAAGCCTGGACTCGTGGAAGGTCTGAATGGCACTCTGCCCACATGACCACATCAGATGTCTTCAGCCAAGCTTGGACCAATCTATGTACTAGGCCAAGGCTGTGAAGAAGCCAATGATTACCACCAATGGTTAACATTGAGCTTACTTTCATCCGCAGCTGACTTGATCCGGGTCACAGTCTGGCCCACCTTCTGGCCCACCTTTCGGCCAAGCATCCTAGTCAAGCGACCACTGCATGAAAGTTACGGACTTCAGGAACAAAAATGTAAGCTTATAAGGAAAATGTAAATATTGTTTACGCACTCGTCCACTTAATCACTGTTTCTATCCGCTTATTTTCAGTGCTGTTATCACTGTTAAGGTGTTCATCAGTATCACCATCATCATTTAAAGCTACGTACCTATTTCTTGAATACTCAGGGCAATGCTGAGTGGTATGCTGGGTGAAACACGTGTTTCACACATGCTAAGTTTAAAAATAAAGAAGACATTGTCAAATGATGTTTTTATAATGCATTGCACACTGACCTTGCAAGTGACAGATGTTACCAAATTTACCATGAACATGTTTCCTGAACACTTTTATGAGCACCTCAGTTGCATGCATTTTGTGGAGCTTCAGCCAAAACATCATAATCGTAGTTTCATATGCTTTACTAGGGGTAAGTAAATATATAAATTTTTGAACAAAAATTGAATATGAATATGAGGGAAAAAATGCCTCTGTATAGTGGATGGAATATACTGAACACCTGATCAGTGGGAAAAAAAAATAAGAATGGAAAATTAAGAAATAGCAAAAAATTGTTCATCATTATTTTGAAATTTACGTGGTATTTACAAACAAAATTAGACCAGAATTTCACAGAAGCGTATTGTTAAAAGTTTTTTTTTTCTTTTTTTTTTCGTATGCTTGTCATAAGGCATATTATAGAAACTCATGTAAATTATTTTCTGTAAGGAACTGGAGCAGGCTCCCGCTCTTATCGTTGTCCGTGAGCCATTTAGAGAAGTCCTCTTCCCTTGTTGTGGTTAGTCCCACTTCGCACAGAATCTGTGTCCTTGATGCCCTTGTCCCTGCACAAGTCCACAGCAGGTGGCGAACATCCACTTCTGCAGCTGGTGTGGAACACTTCAGGCATGTGGTTGGTCTGATGTCTGCTTGAGATTCCCATCGGCATGTTACCGATGGGGTAAGGGCCGCCCCAGCTCTTATCCTTCTAAGGGAAACCTCCTCAAATCTCGTTCAGTTACGAGGGAGGGGGGAATGTACATGGGGGAATGAGGGCACGTGTACTTTTTAAAGAGGATGTTAAGATGGGAACAGCGGAGCGGGCATCAAAAGGGAGCCTGGTAGGGAGGCGCATTAGTGTTTGGAACTTTGTGTGTGAGGGGGTCAACTTTTCTCTGCTCAGCGTTCTCAATATCATCTTGTGTCCAATATACCTTGATGCGTATTTGTTTTTTATTGAGTTCGTGGATTTCCTGGGTGACACATAGCGTCTTTGTCACTTTCTTCAGTTGTTTTATAGCGGCTAAAGAGTCTGTATAGATGTGGGCATCTGTTATGAAATCTATTTTATTTATGGCCTCCATAGCATCGCGGATTGCACAGATTTCCATCACAAGTGGGTCCGGGTATTCTGAAACATATTCTTTATGTACCCTTAGTTCGCTGTGTGTTAGACTAGTAGCTGCTGTTCTACCGCCATTTTCTATAATTGATGCGTCCGTATATGCAATGCAGGTACCTGGAAGTGCATCAACCAGAGGTCGAGATGCCAGCTTTTCTTTGCGACGAAGCCGAGTGATCTTTTTTGTCGTAATAGTCATGAATTCCCACAGAAATTGGTGGTGTTTGAACTGCCACTTCGTTGTACAAGGATGCTATGGGCATAACATACTTTCGCTTCATATCCCTTGTTGCCTCTCGTTCAATTAATTCTGTCAACGTGTTTATCTGTGCAAACTCTTGGAGAATAGGGATAGGGGTAAGTTTTGGTAAGGCCGTGATAGTGTGCATTGCGTTTCTATTTATTGTTTTTAATTTCGCCCCCTGCCGCCTCGTGAGTCTTTGGAATTGGGCCTGGTATAGTATCCTCGGCTGTAACACCGATTGTACAAGACATCTTGCCATGTCCGCTTGAGCTCCTCCTCCCCTAGATGAAATGCATTTTATCGAGTTTAAGGAAGTCGCAGCTACTTTTTCTCACCTTACGAAGCCATTATGTTCCTTTGCCAGATTTGTGAACTTCTAGGTCAAGAACTCTCAACTCGTCCACCTCTTCCAATGCCCGATTTCCAATCTTTAGGGTGACTCTTTGCGTTGCCAATTGTTTTCTTCCATTCTTGTTTGCAAAATGAATGTAACTGGACTTTTGAGGTGACAATTCCAGACCTGCATCTTGGACGTACTCATCTATGGTATTTAAAGCCTCTTGCAGATACCGATACTGTCTCTCAAGTTGTTTATGAACAGACCAAGTCATGACATCATCTGCATATATCATGAACCGCACTTCTGGTATTTCAGCTAATTTCCACGCCAATGGCGTCAGTGCGATATTAAATAGTAAAGGTGCTAACACTGACCCTTGTGGCATGCCTCTGTTCGAGGTGTAATTGCCAATTTGTTTTCCGTTTATCCGGATAGAAAACGACCTGTCCTTAAGCAGATTATGTACTGCTTTTATGACCTGCAAGGAAATGCCCATACATTCCAGGTTGCTAAGAATCTTGGCATGTAACACGTCGTATGCCTTCGCCACGTCGATAGCCACTACAGTGCGCACTAGGTGGCTATAAGGCGACACGTGTATGACCTCTTTAGCGAGCATAGCCAGTCGATTTTCTGTGCCAAGGTTTGTTTGGAACCCAATTTGTCGAGCATGGTATTTTTTTATTACTTTCCAACCACCATGACAGGTGGGTGGCTATCATCTTTTCATAGATCTTGCAAAATGTGGGTGTTAGCGAGATAGGCCGCAAAGATTCTCGGCTTGTGGGAGGTTTCCCAGCTTTTGGTATTGTTACCACCACCGAATGTTTCCAGCCGAGTGGGATGTCACCTCCTAGCCATACCTCATTTACCACATCCAACACGCTGTCAACTGCGGCTCCTTCTAAATTCTTGAAGACTTCTTAAGGAATATTGTCATGTCCAGGCGCAGTTTTACCATTCGCTTCTTCTATAGCAGCCAACAACTCCAATTTGGTGAATGGTGATGTTATTCCTGTTTTATCAACCGCATCCACTGTCTGTGAAGGCGCCGGATAATGTGCGCGGTTCGGGAAGAAAAGAGCAGCAGCCTGATCTGCAAACTCCTCTGGTGGAAGCTGTAATGCGAGTCTAATACTTTCTGCATGATCTTTAACCTGCCACCTCTTTTCCATGCCAAGTCCTCCAGAGGGCCTTGCTTGATTACACGGTGGATGTTAGATGCGCTGGACGTTAGCACACCCAGAGCGAACTGACCCAGCTTCCTCTTCTTCTTCTGCTTCGCCTGCTACACCTCATCTCCCACCAATACACGACCGTGGGAATTGTGTGACACTGCCTACTTCGCAGACGATGCCCGCCGGGCAAGTCAAGGTTTGTCATGTCGACAGCAGTGCTTCATGCGGACCACGTGCACTACTTGAGTCTTCTGAAAACGGTGACCTTGGGTGGTCAGGCGAGAGACTAGAGTTGACTGCGCTGAGGCATTTTAGTACAACGAAAGGGCCAATATACTGATGCAACAGTTTCTAGGACAAGCCGCACTTACGCAATGATGTCCAAAGGCACACCAAGTCACCAGAGGCATAATTAACATCTTGGTGACGCTTGTCGTAGCATTGCTTGTGGCGTTCTTGGGAAGCTAGAGCGCGAAGTCTAGCGAGTTGGCGAGCTTCTTCAGCCAAAGAGAGAGTATGCGCTAATGAAGTTTCAGCAGGAAGTGAGAAAAATAAAAACGTGTCCAGAGTACTTCATGGAAGTCGGGTGTAAGGAAGAAAAAACGGACTGTAGCCTGTAGTTTCGTGCCTAGCAGTGTTAAATGCGTATGTTATAAATAGGAGGACTTCATCCCAGTTTTTGTGGCAGGAGTCGCCATAAATTGCGAGCATATTACTAAGCGTACGATTGGTGTGTTCGGTAAGACCGTTAGTTCGTGGATGGTAAGGAGTTGAATGTCGAAAATGTCATGAGCAGAGGAGAAGAAGTTCTTCTACAACTTCTGCCGTAAACTGTCACCCACGGTCGCTTATTAACACATGAGGAGGCCCATGTCGAAGAATGATGGACCGCAGGAGGAAGGCCGAGACATCAGAAGCAGTGGGGCTGACGGTATGGCAGCAGTTTCACAGTACCGCGTAAGGTAGTCTACGCACACGATGACCCAGCGGTTTCCGTTGGAGGAACAGGGAAATGGTCCTAGAAGGTCAATTCCTGCCTATTCGAATGGGGTTCGTGACGGCATTATAGGCTGAAGATGACACGGCGGAGAGCAGGTTGGGTGCTTGAAACGCTGGCACTGGAGGCAGCTGGCCACATAGCGTTGCGTAGTTTGACTCACCTTCGGCCAACCAAAATGTTCCTTAGTTCTGTGTAGGGATGGGTTGCTCTGGAGCGAGCCGGATCTTCGGAGCCGCTCCTTTCAAAGAGCGGGTGAGCCATTTGGCTCCGCAAAGTTATATATATATATATATATATATATATATATATATATATATATATATATAAAAGATTATAAAAGATACGGCCCCTCCTGAGCGACCCACTCACCTCTAAGATGGAAGTGAGCCAGTGAGCCGTTCAAGTGAGCGGAGCCACTCCGATCCGCTCACAAAAGTGAGCCATCTTGCCCATGTCTAGTTCTGTGTAATGTACAGGCAAACCCAAGTGTCCAGCCGTGGCATCATCGTGCATTACCCAAGGAACCTGATTGAAGACTTGTAGAAACTACCAGAAGAAACCGTGCACCTACTGACGATTAGTTCTTCCAGTATAGTAGGCCGTCACGAATGCAGTATGAGGTCACAGGGTTCCTGGAACTTGCGGCATCAAAAGCGGTGCCAACTCTCTGTCGTTCCACTGTGCAATCATGATTTCACCAACATCGGGGAAGCTTGAAGAGATAGCAGCTATATACTCATCAAAGATCCTACTCTCGCGATCAGTAGTTCCAAGCGGCAACAGTGACAAGCAGTCAGCATCACCGTGCTTACGACCACTTTTAACAGACGCAGTAAAATTGAATTCTTGGAGGCGCAAAGCACACCGCGCAAGGTGTCCACAGGGGTCACGAAGGCTTTCAAGCCAACGTAAGGAATGATGGTCCGTCACAGTTTTAAATACACATCCATAAAGATATGACCGAAACTGTTGCGCACCGAAAACAACAGCTAAGCATTCCTGTTCAGTTACTATGTAATTACTCTCAGCCTTGCTTAAAGAATGGCTTGCATATGCAACGACATGTTTATTGCCATTGTGGCGCTGTATCAGAACTGCACCAACTCCGACTGCGCTGGCGTCAGTGTGAAGTTCTGTTGAAGCTGATGGGCAGAAGTGGCGTAGTACAGGCCCCGATGTCAATATATTCTACTGAAAAATGCAGAGTAAATTTTATGCAGGATTCCGTACAGTAGTTCATTATACAGGATGGGCCTGTATGCAACCAGGTGGAGCTGTAGTAATGCTGCTGAATTTAATTCGGCCTTCAAGGGACCAGAACTGTCAGAATTAACAAAAAGCTCGAATCATCAAATGGGCCTAACAAAACTGCCGAAAACCATTTGCACAACAGTAATTTTATCTGATAAACGTCTGCGCAATGGTAGTCTGCATCTAAAGTAAATGTTTTTCTGGTTTTGTCAAGTGTTTCTCTTTGCGCACACTGTCGGCAAGGCTTCCACTATCTGTTTCGCAGTGTGATTCCAAGAACAGTGGTTCCTCTTTACAAAATGGCCTTGTCACGTTTTGAGGATGCTTCACCGCACAAACTACATGGTCAAGCATCACAGTGAAGCTCGCAGTGCGTGATACTGTGATGAAACTAAAAATTTTTGGTTTAGTCAGTGATTTTCTAATCGAATCCGAACTGAATAACAAACATATTCAATACATATTCAAAATTTCGAACGTTCACACACCCCTAATTTTTACCTGAGTAGAAAAACTTCCTGAATCTTTCTGCAAATTGCCAATTACTGTTATGAAAGACATTGTCTACATACATAATAGCATTGCATATCATGAAATCACATTTTCACCTTCAACGATCATCACTGTCAGTCCAACACTGTCATTCACTGAGGATTCTCCCATTGATTTCCAATCAATCCTATCCTATACCAGCTGCGTCCACCATGTCTTCCTAATCTCGTTTGCCCACTTGACTTATCTGCAATGATGTTAACAAAAATAGTCACATTTCCCACCATCAGCCCCATTTTATCAAACCGATCAAAAATGTAATCAGCCTGAACGAAGGATGGGGGGGGGTTCTTACGCTTTCCGACGAAGGCTATCTGTGGATTCACCCAGGGGTCTGGTGCTTTCCTCATCAGAGGCACGGCCCACGTCTGATTGGCTGACATACTCGGACGTAATGCGCATGATGTGCAGAGCCAGTGGGTTGAGGCATTGCGGAAGTCGCTCCTCAGCCACGCTCAGCGGTACCTTCTCGCCCGTGTCCAGGTTGAGCACTTCCACTTGGTCCAGTATTTCCTGCACAACACCATTGCTCATAAGCAGTTCAGGATGACCCTGTTTTACATAGCGAGTGCAGACAAGTCAGCACTGAAAACAGTCATGTAATGAAATGCAGAACCCAAAGTTAGCTGAATACCTCTGCAGAGATGGGTTCAAGGTACAGGCCCCTCCTCTGCAAAAAAATTTTCAATAGAAAATCCATTAAAGATTGCCTTTTTTTTTTCATAGAAAAAAGAAGTCCTTTTCACTTGGGTTTCATCTCAAATGCAGACAACTATTATACAGTTGATCATTAGATAAAATTGCTTTGATGCAAACAATTTTCGGCAGTTTATTTAAGGCCATTCAATAATTTGTTTGTTTGATCCGAACATTCTTTTATTATTATTTTTTTTTTTTCTGGAACCCAAATTAACTAGGTTTTACTCTACTATGACAATGGTGTGAAACTCCGGGAACGGGTACTGAAGAGCTCTCACTATAATATTTAGGAACCATTCGATACAGCCACTGATTTGTAATGCTGCCACAAAGAACCGCTGTGTCTGTCTTTGTGTGCTCTTTGTTTATTGCTGTCCACGTGCGACTTAGTAATTTTCTGCCTGTAACGCGATTATTTACACCTACATCAGTGTGGAATGACCATGATCGCACACAGCAGCCTTTACAGTGTTCGGGATTGTTCACGGTGCTTTAAATGCATTGGTTTGTGGGGTTTAACGTCCCAAAGCGACTCAGGCTATGAGAGACGCCGTAGTGGAGGACTTCGGAAATTTCGACCACTTGGGGTTCTTTAACGTGCACTGACATCGCACAGCACACGGACACCTTGCTTTTCGCCTCCATCGAAAAGCGGCCGCCGAAGCCGGGATTCGATCCCGCGTCCTTGGGAACAGTAGTCGAGTGCCGTAACCACTGCGCCACCCCGGTGGGGCACTATCTGGAAAGTTCCTAATGATCACTAAATAGAGCATGCCCACTAGTAATGGTGATTCCGATCCCTATGAATGCTAAGTGCTCGTGGCACTATTGCCATTGTCAAGCTTAATTTAGGGATGCAAATTTGCCCAAATAAACACTGTCTTTTAGAGCATCTGGGGGCCTCTTTTCTGAGTGCCACCGCCATTTTGTGATAACGCATAACACTTTTGTAGTAACAATAACGAAACATTGGTGCTTTGTCTTTCTGTGGCTATCCTCCCAGCTGAAATGGGAATTTTGTCTGTGACAAAAGGTAGTTTCAAAAATTTGTGCCACCATCCTTTTCACTTGCAGGACACCAAAGAGGATAAAACTCATGTGGTGATACTTTACCCTGTCGGTGAGTGGCCGGCCTGAATCGGAGCGGGTGCGCATCATTATGTTCAGCTGGCGCAAGCTGCCTTCACTGCGCGACTCTGGGCTCCGGGGGTTGCCACGGTCACGTTCGTCGTCCTGCATGTTCAAGCCAGCTCTTGCAATTCTGCTTGTAACCAAACAGAACGGGGTATTCTGAGGGGGCATCCTGGTGTAACTAAGCAAAGGGGTATTCTGAACCAATCTAGCCAATACCTAACTTGCTGCACTGTATATAGAAGGGAGCCTACAGCCACTGACACTAAGGAAGCATAGCGGAATGTTTTTCTCTTTAACAATGTGAAATAATAATTTAACTGTGAAGATAACTGATTAGGAAGTTTATATCCCGCTGGCAGCATGTGGTTGCCTTTTCTTCTACTTTCTAAATATATGCATGGTTATAATTATTATTTTACACTAATAAAATAAAAACATTCTCCTATGCTTTCTTAGTATCAGTGGCTGTTGGCTCCCTTCTATACGTTTTAAAACGAGCCACTCATTTCCCCACCATTTCTTTGCTCCCTGTACTAAAACAAAACAAATGAGCTCTCAGGCTTTCTTGCCTTTGACATAAAGCAGTGACAGCTATAACCAGTTCACACTTTGCCCAATAGTGAGCGTTATCGTCATCACCCAAACCAGCCTAAATCCATTTCATTGCAGGGCAAAGGCCCCTTCCACTGATCTCCAATTTATTCATATTTCCAAGGCCTGAGAAATTACAGAGAGAAGTGGTGTTACAACAAAAAGCGAAAACCTAGAGCAAAAATAAGTTATGCGTAAAATCTAGTCTGCAACGAACTTCCTTTCAGCAAAGTGAAATGAACAGTGTGACTAAAGGTGCACTAGCAAAATCAAAATTAAATTAGCACCAGCTTTTCAAGCTATCGGAGGTGCACCTGAGGTTTGACGACATACTGTCCCCGGCAGGCGCTAGGCAGGTCCATTGAGAACTCTGCGATGGACGGTGCTGGGCTGCGAGGCAAGCCGCGTGGTGTGGCATCGCCACTGCCACTAGTGCTGGGTGCCTGCCCCCGACGACGGCGTGGAGGTGGCTGGGGTCCTTCCTTGGTACTGGCCACCAAGTCAGGCTCAGCCCCCCTGCACTCCCAAAAGCAACAATATTTATTTGGCTTGCAACTCAAGGCAGAACAACTGCGCAGTATGAAGCTCTGGAGGGTTGGAGCAGTAAGCAGCTGCGCAAATAGAATGAAGATGGACACATAACACGCACAACGTTGACTGATGTGTGCCAGGGACTGTGGCCACACTGTTTCAGTTCTACATTTTGGGAAATCCAGAATTCAGTGTACAACAGTGAAAAGCAGAATTTCAATGACAGCCAACTGCAAACTTCTAACCATAACGAGGTGTGTAACTGCGCTAGTAGAAAGATTAACATTAAAAATTAGTTAATTATCTTACACATTCTCATAAGCCTCCTGTTTTTTGGCATTCACCACCAATGGTATAATGCCTCAATAAATTTTCATACACCAAAAAAAGAATGACTGCCGATTTAGAGTAATTAGGCCAAATGAAAATTAGGTACACTAGAACTTCGGTTTTCAGATTGCTTTTAGTTTCGGGTCACACATACCCATTAGCATACAATAGTAATCTACCTCATTATGTTACAGACCATCCAGCATACATATGAAGCCCCGCAGTAAACCATACAAATGTGTCTGCATTACTTAGAAGCGTGTTTGACTGAAGATGCAAGGGTCCCGGTGCATTCAATTCCCAGCTCAAAACTGCTGCTCAAGGTATCCTGCCAAATTAGCCACAAGATGTGGCCCCGTGATATTATAAACTGCCAACCAACCAATGCCTAGCCATGTCACCTGCAAACTACCACCTACCAGAGGCATGCTCATGAGGAAGATCGGACAAATGTCAGCAAAATATGACAGTGAATGTCCCAGTGCTAGCGCACTAGAAGCCTCTGTTCAAATACTACTGGCATTCTTTGCTAAAATACTGCTATATGTCCTGCCCTTATGTGACATGCATAGCTCATTCCCTCACAGGTCAACCTTTCAAGTAGGTAGTCCCACGGTTCGCATGCTTAGACATGTCTACCATGTTACAGATGAATTAGGCCATAGCTAGAGCTGTAAGGATCAGTCTGAATACAAAGAAGCAAAAGTGCACCCTCCGCCACAAAATAGAAAGCCCATGGAGCTCGTTTCTGGGCCTCGCTGTGTGGCACCTAATCTATCTCTGATGAGAGGAACTCTCATCCTCACCCTTCTACAACTAGTGACATTCAGAAATGTTGTAGGAAAGCTCCCATACCGATAAGAAGCAATACCCTCGGGCGGTATATTCTTTATCAAGGCTGTACACATTGTATTTCACCATAATGGGCCAAAGCAGAGCTTCAAGGGACAAAAGGGCAAATTGGAGTAGCTTGTATTGATAGATTACAGCATTCTAATACACCTGCAGACACCAATGTTGCCGATAAAAAGCTTTTCTAAGCCAAAAGAAGATGCAAAAACAAAACTAGTGGTGTCACCATCACCAGGATTTCACAAGTAAAATGGGTGCATCGACATCGATCACAAAGGCCACACTACACTGCCATGCACTTGAAAAGAGCGACAATCATTCCTTCTCGGTGTGGACATCAGAAGATTGAATAAAGAGATGGGAAAATGAGTCAAATCAATTTTCTCAGTTTTAAATGCATGTCTTGCTGCTGTACAGAGTTGTCAACTCCCGGCTTGAATGTGGCTTCTTGTTGCCGGCGCTCCACAGAACACTTCTCGCAGGCACTTGTAAAAATACTGCGCGCGTGCAATGAAAACCATGGACAAGCACTCTGGCTTTGTCATCTGCTACCACACGTCCCTGCACTTGCCTCAGCCTATGGCAACTGTAGCCAGAGTGTTGTCACAAATAGCAGAATCAAATCACACACCTACAACTCTCATCGTGCCTGTGCAAATAGTTCTTGAGGTGTATATGAGAGGCACATTGCGGAGCACAGGTAGTTCAGAGCTGTGTTCAAGCCGGAAGTGGACAAGCTCGGAAGGAACCAGAGAATCAATTGGAAGCAGTTGTACTTGGTGTCCAACCCCCCTCATTAACTGCTGCTCTGCTACAAGCCAACTGAAATAAACAAACTAAAATAAACAAGCTACAATAAAAATAAACCATTATAAACTGAGATATGTGAGCCAGTGAGCAGATCTTGATTTTCAAGACTTAATCACTTTCCTTCTTTTTACTTTCCCAGAAGTATTGCGAAAAACAGCCAACTTGAGATGCACTCACCTGAGGTCTTCTACAGGCCCACGATCACTAATAAAAAGAGGGTAGAAACAGAAGGGGGACGAAGTTAGCTTCCCAAGGGGCATGGGAAGGTGAGAAACTTGCAAAAGTTACCAACTTGAACATCAATGAACATTCAAACAAGCAAAGAAGTACTTAACAATGCTTCATCAAAATTAGCCCGATATCCAGTGTACTACTGCTCATAAGCAGATACATTAAAGGGAAAGAACACTGAACAAAATATGTAATGTGATTATGGTGGAAATGAAAAGATCTTGCCTCGTATAGTATAGATTGAGCACTACAATATCCAAGAAACAAGGGCTTATAATTTCAATTTGACACTAAAAGTCGCATTAAAATGACTGGTGTCGCTTATTGCAGCATGAAAATGACTAGTGTCGCTTATTGCAGCGAAACTGTAATTACCACTGTAGTAACCCACGTGATCACATCTTGGAAAAATGCTCCGCCGGGGTGGCACAGTGGTTACGGCACTCGACTACTGTGCCCAAGGAAGCGGGATCGAATCCCGCTTCGGCGGCTGCGTTTCGATGGAGGCGAAACGGAGTGGCGTCCGTGTGCTGTGCGATGTCAGCGCATGTTAAAGAACCCCAGGTGGTCGAAATTTCCGGATGCGGCGTCTCTCATAGCCTGAGTCGCTTTGGGACGTTAAACCCCACAAACCAACATCTTGAAAAAAGGTCACTAGTTTTTGCAAGTGCACAGTGTTCTCTATTCTTTGATTAGTGCTTGCATTGTTTTATGATATTTTGCAGATTCTCCGCTGCAGGCGTCAACAAAAACCAGCCTCTTTTCACATTGCCTATGATGTGATTTTAGTGTTTCCCACTAGATGGCGCCACAATGTTTCGACTTTTTTGGATGAAGTGGTGACCACAGCCCATTAAAACTTTTGTCGATGATGCGTACGTTTAGTGCTGTAACACCCTTGGGTGTAGGAACTAAACTTGGTGCTACTGGGTACTAAAAATGTCTAATTACTGTTTGGCGGGTGAAATTAGATTAGTTTTTGGTAAATGAATTTTGCCGATGCGCAATCGTCATCATGGCTGCTACTCATGGTTTTCAACATGAGACTACATCAAAACGGGCGCATGCACCGGCATAAAAATTCTCGGTAAAATGCTTCTACTGTGTTTCTGGCAAAACCGCTTTGGAATTGACCATTCGAGACAGGAAGCTTTACATTGCACAGAAAAAAATTTCTTCTGTTCTGTCCCTTTAGCATTATTTTGTTTCTACACTAAAAGACGATTTGTAATGTTGGCTGAATGTTGGTTGACTTGTGTTTGCAGAAAAAAGAATTGCAATTTTATATATTGTAGGTACCTTCTACGTAAAATAATTGCGCACAGCTCAGTAGCTTGTTATGGTGGTCAGGACCTTCTAATGCTTCCAGTTTAGCTTTGCTATCATAAGGACAAGGACTCACTTGCTGGGTGAGCTCAGGCTGTCCTCCAAATGAACCAATAGCCACAAAAAAGAATAGGATACTCACCTATTGTGAAATCACGCAATACTACAGATTGACTAGAAGGGTATGTTCAAAAGCGGATAAAGAACTAAGTGAAATGAAGGAAACATGATACTAAGACGAGACACGCACACCACATACAAGGGAGGCTCTGATGCACAATCCAGACCAAGAACTCCAAAAAAACATCGGCAATCATGCTTTGGTCACCACCGAGTCCCAGGAAATTATGACCGATGCTTAGCAAGAGGGAAAAATAAAACGCCTTGCAACCCTCTGATTGACAAACTCTGAAATAAAGTTTTCCCATCCACCCATCTAAGTAATTTTAAAATTAACTCCTATTAAATCTTGCATGAATTTTCAACAACCAGACATGAGAAAATGCAAAGCAACATGTGAACCAATGCTCTCTGTCTTCTGTATGCACAAAAATGAAGCAAGCTTAATCCAGTGGACAAAGGTAATCTAGACATCAAACATGACTGTAAGGATATGTAATGCTGTGAGATCAGCATGTGCTTAATAATTAAGATCGATGGTACACCTGCACACACTTGAAAAAGGGCAGGATACAGAATACAATGACACAAGAAAATTGCTACGTACAGCTACTTGCGCACAACATTTCCATTTCTCTTTTCACTTGACGTTTAGAGATCTCCCCATCAACCAAGCATAGTGAGAAAGAATAAATGAGGTATAATCTCGATACAGATATTTTCTCTTTTCTTCCCTCACCTCCCCTTATGGGATGCTATGATGTGATAGTTGTCACTTACTGCTGCTGCAAGTAAAGCCCTTCAGCGGAGCTCTGCTCCGATGAAAATCCTGGCTCCTCATCCTCGTACAGCATGCGGCGGCGCATTTCCTCGATCTGCTGTTGCCTCCTCTCAGCCTCCTGGGCCTTGCGGCTGGCCTCCTGCAACCTCATGCTAATTAAGCACTCGTAGCAAGGTCATGGTAAAATGAATGCCTCAACATATTAAAAGCCAGAATAAAAAGTAAGCACAGTAACTAATTATTCGTCACTAAAGCTAAATATCTGATGCCAACAAATAACCAGTTGCGCAATCCAAGTGACTTCTTAATTAAGCACTAACAGATATATGTGAACAGTGAAAAGTCATGCTTGTGATAATGTCAGCCTGTCATAGCAATGCAGCATCCTAGTCACCTATGTCATTAATTCAACATGCAAAAGAGGCTGAAATCCACCAGTACAACTTTAGTGAACAGGAAAAATTTTCCCATCACATTTGGCTGCTACCTACATGTCTCCACCCTCTGCACAAGCTGAGAGAAATGTCTCAAGTTCTGCACATATCTCAGGCATGATATGCATTTGACTATACATTCATTTCTATTGATTTATTTTTTCTGTTTATAGATTGGAATGTCAACCAGGTTATGGTTTGAGCCTTAATTAAGTCTTGGAGAAGTTTTACAGAGATGTGACAGCCAGTATATGTGCATAAATGTAAAATATACAAAGATTCATACATGGCATACATTGTGATGTGAGAAATAATCCAAGATTATATAAGGTATATACAAGAAATATATCCATAAATACAAAGTATATGAAAGAGGACTCCTGTACAGCCATGCACAAATGTGAAGAGACCATGTGAACTACTGTGTTTACTGCCTTTCTGTATAAAATGGAGTGCCCGACGAAAGTGCTTGGACAGCCAGGCAAGCATACCAGATGGGGTATGCTCCCTATGTATATTTCGGAAACAATCAGAAAATGCTGGCATGCAGTTCTCTCACATTGCATGGTTTCTTCACATTTGAGCACGATTGTACATAGACATATAGTACTAATCAGATGCAAAAACATTTATTTAAAGTGCAGGTGTAGCTAGTATAAATCAAAGTGTTTGTTTTTACATACATACATAAATAAAATTCATTTTTCATTATGAATTACAGCTCAATGAAATAGTCCTTTAGTTTCCTGCATAAAAAATTACTCATATATTTGTTTTCCTTATTTAGAGTGACTGCAAGACTGTGTGGCAGAGAGTGCAACACGCAAGTGATGTGAAAATGAGAAATAAGCCAAGAGTCAATATTATAGGTAGCAACAGTATGTTTATGAGGTGACGATGAGTATATATGTCATATAGTCAGCTGAAACTTGGATTCGACAACCCCCTCGACCGCACGACGCGATGAACACCCTCCCCCTCTCTTTCGAGAGGAGCTCTCAGCCTTCTCCTCCTAGCCTCCTTCTCTCGGAGCTACTGCGGAGAGGGCAGGGGTGAGAGGGACTGGCGTAGAGTGCCAGCCACTGCACTGTTCCCCCTCCCCTCTCATCTCAACAGACAGCCTAGGCAGCATAGGAGAGACAACGCCATTATGTTGGAGCGCGTGGATGCTGAAATGACCGAGGAGCATTGGGAATTCCCAATAAACAGCTTGGCCCGATAGCTATGCCTCGATGTGTCATTGTTCCTGGTCACGGCTGTGGCCCAAGCTAGTGGCGTGGCTTCTAACTCAGAGAACAGAGCCCGAGCCCTATTAGAAACCCCCACAAACTGTTCTGAAGAGAGAGAGAAAAAAAAAAGAAGAGCGGCCGTCAGGCCAGCATCAATTTTTACTATATAGCGAATAATTTCATTTTGAAAGACACTGATCTTGCTTACCTTTATTTTTGCTGTGGTAGAGCAGACTAGGTTCAAAGGCTTAAGAGAGTGAAAAATAAGCCATACTATATTTGGAGTTGATCGTATAGACTTTTGCATCAGCTGAGGAAGATGTTGAAAAGCCTCCTCACTGGGCTGTTGCAAACCAGTTCCACTGCTGCTTTCACCATGTTCACGTCAAGCGCATACAACAGCCCAGCGACCAATATGATTACGCCCAGGGGGCCCTCTTTGCAAAGGTCTATACAAACAGTAGCATTTGACGGCGAGATACTTCTACAGCAACGCAAGGAAGCTTTTCATATGAACTAAAATCAGCGTTTCAGCTCAAGTTACCGTAGAACTTTGCACCCAGAATATCACATTTCTTGACAAGTTCTTATAGGTTGCCTTAAATATGTGTGGTATGGTTTACTTTAAATAATATATTTCTGGCATGAAATAATATTGTTTTGGTTTTGCTTGTATTGAGTGAGAAGTTTAGAATGCAACCGTGCATCGAGCTTTGCAAGTATTTTGTCACACTTTAAGACAAGAGAGTTTGGGTCACTGCCAAAGGAAGTTACTGTCACCAGTGTTAACAAAACTCTTTTGTGTTTGGTTAAGCGTTTTATTTCAGAGCTTACGAAAATACATATCACTGCTGCCAAATTAGCAGACATGGTAACAACTTTTCGCATTTCATTGCCATTGCACGGCATTCCTTATTAGCAAGCATAAATAAGGAATGCCACAAAGACATCAGCCACAGGAACTACCTTTCACCTATCAGCACGACATGGAGAACAAATGCAAAGGACAGTTTAGGAGCAAAACTACTGCAACTGTATTTATAAGGCTACTTATGCAAAGCAAATGAAGAAGGACGGCTAAGGTTGATAGGTCACTACAACTTTATTTATGTACATACGAGCAGAAGAGCACATCAAACTTACCTCGACGGCCTTTTCCATCTCTGCTTGCGAGGAACGTTTGCCATCCTGTTCAGCAACATCTCTGCAAGCACACAGCCACATTGAATATGAAATAAAGGAATGCAGGCCATGAATAATGGTCAAGCGGTGGTTTGAAGAATATGTGGATACTACAGGGAATGTCAGAATGAAACATAAACTTGCAACAATAAAAGTGACCAACAGCAACTATAATAAGCATTAAACAAGAAAGAGGGCTGCTTTTTGGCACTTCAGTGCATACTAAAAACATTCCAGTAAGTCTAAACCAACATACAACTGATATATGTGCCCAAACATATTGACACATTTAGCTACACCGCCTTAATTGTTTATGCTTGTAGCTATATGTTGCAAAAGGCCAGCCAATATAGACCGTTTTATCATGGGCCCTGCTATTTTGTGTATGTGGTGCCATCTAGCGGCCGAGTTGTGAACAGCCGCCATGCTGGTATGTGGGGTCCCATCCGCGGAACAGGCGACAAGTAGCGGAAATCTGCATTTTGGAACTTTCGCGTGCAAATTTTTGCTTTCTGGAAGTACCTAGCTGAAAGAAAAAAAAGTTTTCAGTAGCAGCGAAGCCATTCGGTCAGAAATGACAAAAAATTATGCTCCTGATTAGGTCGGCTGAAGGCTACAAGCCTGATTACAATTAGTGTGTAACTTTTATGTGGCACAGAGAGGCGGCGGCGCACCACTGGCAGTGAAGCAACTTTCGATCTACCTTTTATTCTTATTATTATTAGAGATGGCTTACCGTAACAATTTGAGGAAAGAAAGGAAGTGAATGCTGCCGTTTCATGTCACGTTTAGGAGCAATGCTAATTGCGCTAGATTTGTTGGGTCAACCGATCATTTATATACTCCTTACTGCTTGAGCGGCTACTGCGGAAGTTCCCACACCTCCACTAGGGTTCTATTCTTAAGTATCCACTATCCATTTTGGATCCATGTACTCTACCCTGGCTACTTTTGTTGGGTGACAATCAGGCAGGGTGTTCAAGCGTTCACTACCAGGCAATCGGATTTCAGCATTGCCTACATAGCTCAACCACCTGTTTGCCGGTATGTGCGGGTAGTGGCGATGACTTGTCAACAGCGAAAGCTGCTATCCTGCAATTTCTCTGACTGGGCGTTTGTTGCATTTGTCTGACGCTGCCATCATGCTGACATCCAAATACAAAATAAAATGGACAATTGATACCTATGGAATAGTGACCTTAAATTATGTCCCCATAATGAACTCATCGAAAGTTGCTTTTGTCAACAATTATATAGTCCAGTTTTTGTCGCAAGGTTTGCTTACTGCAAGCAATCGCTGCTATTCCTATGATCATATTCCCGTTTATTATCGGCAGCAAAATATTACGAGATGCGTGTTTTCAAAAAAATATATATATTTTAGCGCTGTTTCACTAAATAAGTTGACAACCAATTTATTGGTATATCGTTGTCTTCAAGTGGGACAGGTTCTTTCTTACTTGCATTAACCTCAGGTGACTGAATCGAAATAGTTCTTCTTTACCAGGCGGCATCTGGTAAATATTTGCCCAAAGTCTGTCGTTGTTGCACGGGTATTCAGTTTTTCCGGTCCCTACACTACAAACACAGTGTTCGGAACTCGCACGAAAGGCTGCCAAAGCGAAACATTTTCGGTTGGGGCTTGAAATTCAGAAGCTGCTCGTCTTCGCCCAATTGAGTGAGTTGCAAGTGGAACAGTGTAGAGCAACACACGCGCATACCACCGCTGTTAATCTTTGATCTTCTGTTAATCATCTCCTTTTGGTTTTTTTCTTCTTTTTTGTTAATGCAAACAACTGAGTAAAGAAAAAAAGATTGCGTTAACCGCGGCAGCGCAGCTAAACTGCGGCTGGCGGAAATGAAACGATCAGGGAAATGAAGGATAGAAAGGGGCGAAAGAAGAAAGAACAGGGAAAGAAAGCACATCGCCCACATCAGCTAATCGGATTAGATACTTTGCGGCTATTCGAGATACTCTGTGTGCAAAAGACTGCAACGTGTGCCCTTTCTCCGTTGAATGCCCTGCCACCCCCGCTGCTATGCCCGCGTCCCCACATACCAGACAGGAGGAGCCGCGCAGCGCGTTCCGGTTCGAGGCTATTTTCCTCCTCGCCGTGAAAATGGTCTATATGCCATATTAATGTCTTTAAGGTCGAATTCAGCACAGTTCTCACATTATTATAAGCAAAAAAATTGACAAGGAGTGTGCAAAAAGTACTTTCTCAAAATCGAATTTAAAATGAATAATGTAGTAAAAACCAAATCGTATATTGTAAACACTGAGTGAATATTCATACAAACTAATAATTGCACAAAATAGCAAAGTACTAGTTGCACCACAGCGATAACGCACTATAACTTATTGCAGCTTATGAAGTTAAGCTAAAACAGTCAAAAGATGCAATGTAGATCATCAATAAGTAATGTAGCACCAAGTCAGTAACTATGACCATCAAGTTATATGCTTAAAGGTACACTAAGCAATGTTCTGCACAATTTTGCTTTCGCTTTGTTTTTTTGTGAATAAATAGTTTTATTCGCAGACAGCTTAATGGTAAATTAAGCCCGCGGCAATAAAAATACACCCATACTGTTTCCTTCTGCAAGACCCAACCTCACCACTCTGCAGTGGCCAATAAAAATCCTCTAATCTGCAGAGACACCCTATGTAATCTTTATTGGTCTTATTAGATATAATGCAAATAATATTCTGATAAAAAGTCTGCATATTTGTGGTTCACATAGCATGTCACCGAAACAACAGGCCCGGTGCAAAAGCACAGGGTTCACCAGGTCACTCCATATTACTCCACCGACGCCAGGGCAGCAAATCGTCACATGATTGCCTGAAATGAACTCTGCTCTATGGCTAATTCCTCCTCCTCTTTGCAGCAAGTTAAAAAAAAAAAAGAAAAAGGTGAGGAGCAAGGACGTTTTATCTGATTTAACAGCAATATCTGTCACACAGGGCAGTAATCCGAAGTTTATAAGAATGTTCGGAGCGTGTTGATTGAGTTCCCGCAATAAAAAGACACCGTCAAAATTCTTTTCAGTGCACCTTTAAGAAAATTACCTTACCTGCTAGAAATGCATATTATCAAATAATGCATTTATAGCTTAATTTTGATGTGCTGTGTGCTAATGTAACAAACAATTTCTCTGGTAAAAAAAAAAATGAAACAAAAAATTGCAATTTTGCCCATAATATGTAAACAGTTAAAAGGCACAAGGAGGCCACCACACATAAAAGTTGGTGTGACTGGCACAGGCAACACAAATTACTAACTATAACCAATTTTTATTCATGATTAGTTGAAGTATAAAATAGTAATACAATGTTACAACTAACATTTATCAAAATACCAGATATAAAGTTGTGATCTGAACCAACTGCTCGAGGTCCTTTGTTAAATCAAGCATTCACTTGGTCTAATTTGGAAACACCCTTTTAGAATTCTCTCAGCACTAAGTACTTCTAGCATGACTACAGCGAGCAAACTTGAAACACAATAGGTAACAAAGTGAATATTCTCAAATTTCTAATTCCAGCAACAAATGTTGTCGAGTACTTCTAACCAGGCAATATAGACTACAGGCACAAGTGTTATGTGCTCAGCACTGACATTTAACTTACTTCATAAGTCTAGATCTGCAATACGATTGATGTATGATGCATGAAATGAGCTAAACGTCAGCAGTTTTCAACTAAAGCAAGGTATATTAGAACAATGCACACGGGAAGCAAGAGAGTAACAAACAGAACAAGACAGTACTCAGCAGATATATTTGGCGCAATAAAGGTACCCAAGACATTTAAAATAATTGTGCAAGAAGTTTCGATGGAGGCGAAACGAAGAGGCGTCCGCGTGCTGTGCGGTGTCAGTGCACGATAAAGATCCCCAGGTAGTCGGAATTACTCTGTAGCCCTCCACTACGGCTCTTCTTTCTCTTTCCACTTTCATTCCCACCTTCTTCCCTTATGATGCGGTTCAGGACACAGTTCAGGTGTCCACAGAAACAAGTATGACAGATACTGCACAAATAAATGTTTGCAACTTTTTGCCTCTCTTTTTTTTTCTATGTAGGTGCTTTTTGTTCTATTGTTGCAATTTATTTTCTACACGATACATGAGAGAAAACAACTGACTGCAGAGTGCAGCTGAATAGCAATTTTTGTGGCCCCTCTGCAGTTTACATTACATCAGGACAAGCTAAACAATTCATGCCTATCATTTTATTTCTGTCACTGCGTTGGTCCTTGTCTTTCCCCTCTCGCTGTTGTTCCTCATCGCAGCGCTGGTAAATTTCAAAGTGAACAAAAGTGCCTGAACTGTCCAGCTTCAGGAAGTAGCTCAGAGAAGTCTTTAAGCCGCCCCTCTCTTTGCCATTCTTGCAATAACCGTTTTATATATCATTACACTAGATTCTTTTGAATTCTGCTAGAGCATGACGGAAAAAAGAAAAAATGAGCCGGGATTTAACTCCGCTCAAACCGTTTAAGACGTAAGATAGCACTGTTTGGCATGGTTTTGCTCGGCGGTTTAACATTAAGAAACAGGCTGGTTGGTTGGTTGGTTCATAGGAAGGGAAAGGCGCAGTATCTGTCACACTTGCTCTGTGGACACCTGAACCGCGCCATAAGGGAAGGGAGGAGGGTGGGAGTGAAAGTGGATAGAGAGAAAGGGGAGCCGTAGTGGAGGGCTACGGAGTAATTTCGACCACCTGGGGATCTTTAACGTGCGCTGACATCGCACAGCACACGGACGCCTTCGTTTCGCCTCCATCGAAACGCAGCCGCCGAGGTCGGGTTCGAACCCGGGAACTCCGGCACAGTAGTCGGGCGTCTTACCACTGCACCACCAAAGTTAAAAATTGGTTTTTAAAGAAAGGAAAGGCGCACCATCTGTCACATTTTTCAATGGACACCTGAATCACGTTTAACTTAGGTACAATTAAGGGCACACTATTGGAGGTACATATGTCATCGGTTCAAAACCTAACAACAAACTAGCCTTAAACTTCACTAGCACATGTATCATCTATGTTTTGTCGCTTCCTGTGGATGCCATTCATGAGCCAAGTAAAGCACTCGAAGACACTGCCTATACAGCATTCCATATGGACTACTGACTTATACATAATGGCTCTATATTTTTCAATGTGTTACGAACGACGAGGCGAGAGAGAGAAAATGCCAGAGACAAAGAAATTCCCAAGTTTGAGGAACCTTTTCCATGGCCCATGTACTAGCATGTCAGCAATAACCTCGAAATATGTACAGCATGTGCATGTATTCCTAGGTGAAAAACACTGCCTTTCTATATGCGACACTACTGTGGTATTATTATTCTCAGATATTAAAGTAACTGAAATTGAATTACATTACAAACGATATAAATAAATACAAGCGAATTGAAATATACAGTGGAGCAAATACTAAAATAAGAAGTTTTCTTGCCCCATCTCTGGGAAAGAAGCAAAAATTGTTTTATCACTAGAAAGGGCAGCTTTTATCTTTATACGCTTGGTGAATGCTAGAGCACGCGTGCCATAGCATTAATGATGTTGTTACAAGGAAAGTTGGATACACCCAGGAGCATTATGAATAATCAACAATACACTATTTTTGCACTGCAGATGAGACGGAGTTTTTGTGTGTGCGTGCGTGCGTGCGTGCGTGCGTGCGCGCGCGCATTATGTAGTAACACTGCTGAAACTGTGAACCACGTAGTGAGCACACAGAACCGCCACTGCTGCAAAAATGGGCACAGGCTCCTACAGAGGCACTATGTGGTGTAACAGAACTCGCATAGGGTGATGTACCTACATACGTTAGCGATGCTGTCATGAGGAACCGCAAGGTAGATTAATTATTAAGTACATATGCAGAACAATCGGCAATGAACGTCACAGCTAATGCAATCAACTAGACCAAGTCGCAATTACAGATTTGTTTGCTGTCCGGCGGCTGATGTTGCAACGCGACTGCCCAGTTATGAAAGCTGTGTAACATATGTGCTCCAATAAAGCGAGGAGTAGGGCCAGAACATCTCGGCTGGACTCATCAATTATCAAATTCCGCACATCAGGTAAACACAGGTTGGACGGCGGGTTGTGCTACGTAATCGTCCTCTCGATCACGGCACCTAACGCACCGGAAAATTTGGGCAGTGGACGTCGTACGGCTGCAGCATGAAGGCGTTTGACAGCTGCAGCTCGGGCGCGCACCGCTTCG
Organism: Amblyomma maculatum; assembly: GCF_055883805.1. Classification (NCBI taxonomy): domain Eukaryota; kingdom Metazoa; phylum Arthropoda; class Arachnida; order Ixodida; family Ixodidae; genus Amblyomma; species Amblyomma maculatum. Next base: position 36,554,453 of record NC_139345.1, on the reverse strand, counting down.
TTGACGAATGCGCGGTTTCAATCGGCAAGTTCGGCACGCGCCATCAGATCGCGCGCCAGAGCGAGGCGTGTCCCAAGCGCGAGGAGTAAAACAGCACTTTCAAAAGAAGGGCGGCATTTGTCATGGCATTCAACTCGCGTAAATAAATTCCTGTCGACTTTCGATACTCTCTACGACACTACGCAGAAAGCTCTAATCCTCGCGAAAGCCAGCAAAGAAAGAAAACGTGCAGGAGTCCAGAGCTTGAAGACAAAATCCCACGATTGATGAGGCAGTGAAAGCTTTCGGATGACCAACAACTCACTTGTTTTCAACAGACCGAATCGGACTTGAGACAGCATCGAAAAACTCGTCCGAGTCACTATCAGATGCCATTTACAACCGCTTGCGACGGCTCTCTAGCGACTAATCTACATCAGCAGAAAAAGTTGACTTTTCACCCCTTACAACGAAACTACATGAAAGAGACATCACGCGCTTACAACCACTACAGCACACGACATAACTGTGCATAGACAACCATGTTTGCACAAGCAGCAGGATAGATACAAATTGATATGTAATAATATTTTTTATATAAAACCTTTAAATATCTGAAGACACAAAAAACTGTATCCGATAAAGTGTCTTAAAAATGCGATAAGGGTAATTGGTGAAAACGAACGTTCCGCATAAAAAATAGAACTGATCCAAATCCCATGATGCTCATGACGGGAAAGATGGAGGACTTGGCTGTGGAAGTGCGGGGCGAAAACGGAGCCCACTATAAGGTAAATTTACTGATACTATTCAAAATTAATTTTGTCCATCACATCAGAGACAGTGTTAATGCTTTGGGACGGCTTCTAGTGCTATTACTCTGCGCCCTGCCTTGCCCAAGTGCGTTTAGTGGCGAACCGAAGTGCAAAGTTTTGTTAGGGTTAAAAATGTGTTGCCGCGCTCGTTCCAAACTCTTGCTGTCGGTCATAATTTAGGCTTAAGAGCCGGTGAACACGTTCTTTTGCAAATGTTTTCTGTGAAAATTGACTTCTTTACGCACTGGACAGCGCGCCTAGTTGCTGCGCCCTGCAGTCCAACCACGCGCGATGCGGCCAAGCAGCACTCCCTGTGACAGCTTTGTTTCTCCCTTTGCGAAGGCGTCTGCCTCTTTATAGGGTCACTGAACCTACAAAAATCGTCACCAGCTTCCTTTTGCTAGCTTTGAGCCACTGTGGCGATCCGTTTTGGGAAAGAAAAGCTTTTGAAGAAATGGCTTATCGCCGAACCACACCGATCGCGTGCCTGCGGCGACGGCGGCGTTGCCAGCGTTTCGGACCTCTCGTTGTGAACGCCTCGGCGGCTAGTCGCGAGGCTCACGTGTTGTTCATTCTTTGCGCAGGCCTTCGTCGTCGACGTCCACGAGAACGACATCACAGTTGCATTCGAAAATGAGTGAGTATTCACGGACGATGCCTCTATTACCCCGTACTGTTTCGGAGAGAGCTTGGGCATGGCTCCTCCCTAATCCCTGAGAGCATCTCTGAAAGCACGCCGGCCGCTGTGCTAAGAAGATAAATCCTCTTTTATTGGGTGTCTTTGGGATTTTTCTGAAGCTGGCACCAGTCGCAGGCTCAGTGCACTAGTAGTGAGCTGAAAGGCACGCAAATAGTCGGCGCATGTACCATTGTCGTGAGCGCATTCAGGCCCCCACATGGCGCGGGGTGAACTTCGGTTCGCACGCTTCTGTTATCGATGTGCCGGCGCTCTGCCTTTGTGGGTTCGAACTTCTCCTTTGGTCTCGTTTCGTACTTGTTGCCGAGCCTTGGGGTGATGGGCGTGCCAGCAGTCTTGACAGCTTCCGCAATACAGAAAAAGAAAAATCGTGCAATCTATAATGAAGCCTGGCGTGGGCGATGCACAGCCTTCGCGCTCACGAAGAGAACTGGCCGTTTGCTGAATTGAGGGGCAACCTTTTTTTTTTACTGGAGGGCTAGGGCCGCTTTTAAGTCGGTTTAAGCTGGCGCACGTTAATCGGTAATGGAAATGTAGACCGTAGGTTGGGGATACACATTCCGACATCTAATATCAGTATTGCCCAGTATGTGTTCTGTATACCTCCTTTTCTTTTGCCTTATTGAATTGTTTATTCAATACAAGCTTGAATATCAACATTTCTGTAGATTTAAAATACTAAATTTCTGAATAACTTCGTTATAATTTTTCACCATTATGATGTCATAGTTGGTTTTGAAGTATATTGAAAGGATTTGTAAGTCCCGCAGATGTAAACTGTTCAGGATGTAGGGTCCACCTAAACAGTTACAGGAAGCATGGATATCTCTGCTTGGGCTTCCAATTCGTCATTAGGTGACTGACTACCCCCACAAGAGGAGGTGGGGTAGTCGAGCATTTTTGTGTAAGACAAGTTTGCTGGTTATTTCTTTCTTTTCCAGCCATGCAACATTTTTAACAGTTTACAATGACAGATGCATTTATATGCCTGCCTAGAAAAGCTACCAAATCTGTTTTTTTTTTTTTTTTTTTTCTGCTCAAACTGAATTCATCAATTGGTTCTTGTTGCCTACAGCCTCCCATATATGGCAAGAGGAGTGATTCAGAATGCATTGTTACGTGCTCTAGTTTGTATTTTTTAACTATGGTACTTCCGCGTGACTGGGCTAGTCGTTTGTAATGTTCAAATTCTAATTATTCTTTGGTTGGACATTAAAAATAAATATATTTTTTTTTATGGGAAAAGTCACTTTTGTGTTGTACTGGGTATTGGTTTAGCATGTGTCTAGAGGAAGCCATTGTATCGTGAGGCTCTTTAGCTTACTTTGTTTTAAGTACACAGGAAGTTAAGTGTGCCTTATCAATATTTTACTTGTTGTATAGTTCTCCATATCAAGCAGCCTTGGATTTGTCATGCAGCAAACATCACTATTTTATTGCTTTATCTTGGCTATCATATCTTGGCTGTGTGGGCTCTTATCTATTGCAAGCTCCAGAAAGAAAAAGTGGTCATTTCGGGTATCTGCTTCTCTTGTCCTGTACACTTTGTGGTTTCTAGCACTTGAATTGCCTGTAATGTCATGGTTCAAGCTTTGCAATTTGCCCTTTTATTCAATTTCTTTTTGTTCGGTTGTATACCTAATGTTGAAGTGAAGTTGGTACATAGAGCAGATACTGAAATTGTCTCTCTTCCGTCTGCAGGAACAAGAATAACTTGAAATACTTAGGTATATTGTCACATTTCTATAGCACATTGACTACCATTAACTCCCAGATAGGTTTTCACTTCAGGAAATTTTTCGCTGTAATAAGAGAGCAATTACTCGTTACATCACATCCTCGCCGGGGTGGCGCAGTGGTTATGGTGCTGGACTACTGTTCCCAAGGATATGGGATTGAATCCCGACCTCGGCGGCCGCTTTTCGATGGAGGCGAAGAGCCAGGCGTTAGTGCACGTTAAAGAACCCCAAGTGGTCGAAATTTCTGGAACGCTCGACAATGGCATGTCTCATAGCCCGAGTCGCTTTGAGAAGTTAAACCCACAAATCAAGCCATCATTATTATTGCCTATATGCATAGCTCTACCTGCTTGATAAAATTATACAGCTTTCTTACAAACATTGCAATTGAAAATAGTCATCCTGTTCTGGAGAATCTAGGCCCACTGCCTGTCAGCTGGCAGGTGAGACTGAATTGGTCAGCAACTGCAAGTAGTCTTAGCCTTTAGGGGAATCGTGCAAAGTGAAGTAGAAAGCTGTATAATTTTCCTTCACAACCATATTTTGGTTGGCTGTTATGGATGCAAACCATGGCATCTGTGCATTCTTTGAAGCATATGTGTTTGATGTATACTCCTAGAATGACTAGGCTTGAGTGTGTGGCAATAACATATGGCATTGGCTTTGGATTCTCGCCCGGTGTAGCCTTGGAATTAGTGCCTTTGCCTTTAAAACCTTCATTGACGTCATAGCGAGATGAAACCGCTAATCATTTTTCACAAATTCGTTGGAAGTAGAAAGTTTTCAATAGTATCATAATTCGAATTTGCCTTCTTTGGAAAGAGGTCTATGACAGCATTGCTGAAAATTGCTCTATTTTGTTCGACTACTCGCGAACCAGTGAAGGGCTGTAAAGTTTGCATTTCTTCCTCTGTATGTCTTCCTTTCATGTCTTTTTATCCATATTCAAGGGGTAGAAGGGCGATGTGTTCTTCGGGACCTGACATGTAGTGTTACTGCACATGCAGCTGGCAGCCTCCGAACAAGTTCTCATTTCAACGGGTTCGGCTTCCATCGAGTGCACGCGGGGACGAGACCTTCACGGAAGGCCAGGAAGTGGAGGTGTTTTCCAAAGCTAATGACCAGGAAGCCTCTGGGTGGTGGGAAGCGCGGGTCAAGATGACCAAGGGGGACTTTCATGTGGTGGAGTACCAAGGTTGGGACACAGCCTACTCTGAGATTGTACCCTCGGATCGCCTCCGGCCCAAGAACCCCAAGTAAAGCTCTCTTTGTTGTTTATTGCTCCTGTTGAAGGCTATTTCTATGAATTGAGCTCATTATGCTTGTGCCTTCTGTTGCGTCGCTTGTTTGATGCTATCTTCAGTGCCGAATTAAGAAATATTTGTTTCTTGAGTATTCGTGACACATTTTGGTCAATGTTCTGTGTCTTATGGTACTTTCTTTTTTTTTTTTTTTTGTAATAGCTTTTAAGTGTAATTTGTTCCAATTACTTATTTCTTTTATTTACAGTAGCCTGTCAATGCCACTAGAAGTACCAGTTGCACTTGTATTACAGTAATTAGAAAAATAATGCTGGTGCTGCTATACAGACTGAGAACATTGCATCTGTTCATTTTCTAGCCTTCACACTGCTGCAAAGAAATGCTGAGATGTAGCATTAAACATTAATGAAACAGGGTATTGTTCCAGTTCTCCAAACATTTCTCTAGAACAGTGCAATCTGGTTGATTCGAATTTCAGGCTGCCTTCTCTTTTTTCTGCATAAGCTCTGACACAAACAGTTAAAAGCTAGATAAAGGCTTATTAATTCTACTACTATTTATTTGGAAATGCGGATGGTTATGTCGACGCAGCCCCAGCCAAAGACCCTGTAAAGCTATGGCATTGTACAGACACTACGGGTCTCGCAACAGGTAGTGATGCAGGCTGCATTCATGTAAGATTGGCACGAGTGATATAGGCTGGCTCAAACCTGAATTGCATGCTAGTTGACCATTCGCCCGTGATGTCCATGAAACGGCAGGTATGAGAAAAAAGAGCTGGTAGCAACATCAACAATATATCAGCCACTTAGTTTCGGTTTTGCTTTTATGAGCATCGCACCAGTCAACTGAGCCAACCTGCAATTTATTTGACACTCATTGGTGGCACTGTATTGTTTCCCTTGATTCTATCCGCATGGTTCTTCCATTGCGCCGCGACTGTGCACCAAGTGCTGCTTGCTTAGTGCGGTGTAGCCTCATGCACTATGCAGGCTACTTGTGAGGGGGCATCGCCGCTACTGCGTCACACTACGAGGGATCCGTTTTCAAGCAGTTCTGCTTTGATGCTTCCGACAGTGTGCATGCAGTAATAAATCATTTAGGGAAATTAAAACTTAGAAGCATTCAACCATTGCCCAATTTTTGTTCACATAAATATACTGGAATGAAAGTGGTTCTTGTGGGTTCTTAAACCCACAAAAAAAAGAGAGAGAGAGAGAAGTCTTAAACTTTTTTGCAATGCTATGTATTTGTAGCTTCAGTATAACAAAGTAGATTTTGCCGCACTTTCAGTGCAACGAAATTTCTTAGCTCCCAGGGAGACTGAGCAAAAATTGTGCAATGGGTGTGAGCAAAGTGTATATGTAAAGTGAGGATTTTTTTTTTTTTTTGGAAATGAGCCAGATCTACCAAAACAGAGAACAAGGCCATACCGTATTTACTCGCATAATGATCGCACTTTTTTTTTTTTAAATACTGACTCAAATTTCGTGGTGCGATCATTACGCGGGGTAAATTTTCTACAAAAAATTTTTGAGCACCGAAAACGCAAACAAGTTGCAGGTCAGACGTCTTAGAACATATATCTCGATTACAACCAAAAATAAAAGCTGAGTAAGGCTTCGCCATAAACACGACATTAAGCATCACATGGAGTGCACAATGCCCATTTATTTTTTTTCGTCAGTACTCTAACCAAAGTCTGAATCCTCGCCATCCTCGCTTTCACTGCTGCACGACTCATCGGAAATGGCAGTGTCGTCGCTGGGAGCATCTTCACAATCCCACAGGAAGTCATCTTCCGTTCCATCCAAAGCGTTAGATATGCCTGTCTTCTTAAAACTCTTAGCCACTACCTCGTCGGGGCTACTGCTCACGCTTCTGTGATCCACGAGCACAGCATCTCCACGGATAGCCTTCTAATCTTTCCGCTCGGCGTCAAATCATGCTGGCCCATCGCCATCCACTTGGCATAAAGTCGTCGAACATTGTCCTTGAACGGTTTGTTCAAAGACACGTCGAGAGGCTGCAGCAGCGAAGTCAGGCCGCCAGGAATGACTGCAATGTCCGTGTGCAGCTCTTTCAGCTTGGCACGCACGCTGTCCACAAGGTGACCCCTAAAACTGTCCAAAACCAGAAGCGAGGGAAGCAGAAATGCTCCTGGTCTTCTTCCCCAAACAGTCTTGATCCAGTCGACCATCAGGTCTGCAGTCATCCACCATTTCATCTGTGCACGTATATGGATGCCACGGGGAAAGTTTCCCTTCGGAATAGTCTTCCGTTTGAAGATCACGTATGGTGGCAGCTTCCGCCCGTCGGCCGTCACAGCAAGCATGACTGTGCATCGCTGTTTTTCTGCGCCAGACGTCTTCACGAGGACGCTCCGAGTGCCCTTCTCGTTCACAGTTGTATTCCGGGGCATGTCGAACGTCAGTGGAGTTTAATCGGCATTTCCAATTTGCGACATGAGGTAACCGCATTTTTCGCGAAGCATAGTGACGAAGTGATGGAAGTCTATCACTTTGCTTTCATACGCGGCTGGGAGCCGCTGGCACAACGACGTCCGCCGCCTCAGGGAAAGTCCATTCCGTCGCATAAAGCGAGTCGTCCAACTGGAGCTAGCGCGGAAATCCTTTGCTGCGATTCCCAGCTTCCTGGCAGTTGTGCGCGCCTGCGTCTGTATCATTTCTAATGACACTGCACAACCATCCTTGCGCAGGTCCCTCACGTATTCTAGGACCGCCTCCTCAACACGAGGGAACTTGCCCGTTTTGGGTCCACGGAAAGCCCGCCATGTCTTGTTCGTAGCCATCAGCTTCTCGCGCTGCTTCTTCCAATAGCGTATCCTCATTTCGTCCACGCCGAAATGCCTACCAGCAGCGCGGTTGCCATGCTCCAGTGCATAGTCGACAGCCTTGAGCTTGAACGCGGCGGTGTAACTGGCATACCGCCCCATGGTGAAATGGCGTAAACTCGCACAAAAACACAAAGCACGCTACGACGCTGCCGAATTGCAAAATGGTGAACACCGCAAAGCATGGAATCATGGGAACTCCGTTACTAGACTAGGTTGGGAACTCGTCGGAATGCATTCGCTGCGGGAGGACTGCAGATCAACTACCAGGCGGCTCCATGTTCGGGGTGCGATCATTACGCGGGGAATTTAAAAAATGGAATTTAGACCTCAAAATTCAGGGGTGCGATCATTACGCGAGTGCGATCATTATGCGAGTAAATTTGGTAATTTCTTTTCTGAAAGGAATGCGCTGGTATTCAACCTAGTACCTCACAAGTTTTATGGGGCAGATAGAGCACTCAAACAGCATTAATCTCCGAAAATATATGTGCATAGTTTGGCCTGTACAACAATGGAAATATTGGATTTGGCTCATATCGAAGCAATGCATTGGATTCGACCATTTCAGGTTACATTCAAAACAATGTTCAAAAATGCTTGTGCTGTGGTTTCAGCAGTAAAAGCAAAAAAAAAAAAAATTACAAGTATGCGTCACCTGCTTTAGACATGTATTATGGATAGCTGGTCTATCTTCCTGGCAGCATAAAGCTCCTTTTCTCGACAGCGACTAAAGGCAGCCACAAAATGCGCAAGTTCTTCGTTTTGTTTCCATGACACACCGAAGTGATCAGAGGGTTGGTGACCTCTCTCACCTTTAGTTCGTTTAGTTGGTGCGTTTACAGCTCGCACTGTTTAGGCGTTTGTGCAAGGGTCTTTTTCCTTTTTGGGACCGATACAGAATTAGACACTGAAACCCTGTAGTGGGGTTCACAAGCGCACACTTCAGAGTCTTCTATCTGTGTTTACATTTCGGAAGCAGCAAATTCTTGCATCCTCAGCATCTTGGCGGGCGATTTTATTTTTCTCGTCTGGGCACGGAACGTTCACCGATCTCTTCATACCCGTCGCAATCCATGCGGAACTAAGTCCGTCAAAGCAAAACTCTTGAAAAAAGGGGGGGGGGGGGGGGGGGGGGGAGCTCGCGAAACAGACCTCACAGTTCGCGCTATCAGGCACGAGCACCGCCGTCACGAGCCTACAAGGAGGCTGCCATGTTGGCTGAATCACATGGTCTCCGGGTCAGTCTCCTATTGGTTGAACAGATTTGGCTCGTTTTCGATTTAAAATGTGATCTGCGGGCTAGCTTAGTTGGTGTGATTTGACCGATTTTGTTCCGATCCGTTTTTTAAAAGAAAGTTGACTGGATTAGCTTGCCACCACAGTTGGGTTTGCATTTCGGTTTGTGGATTTGGCTCATTTCGAAAAAATACTCCTCAAGGTCAAGTCACTGCTGACAAACAAAAATGCGATAATGCATCATGAGCAGCGTGCCTCCTGCCATACAATCTTCAGTAGCATGGGTGAGGTTCACACGATCGTTTGTGCATGTGTTCTGGCCAGTCTGCAACTTTCACTATTTTCCTAAAGATTTACACCGAATGTGGCATGCTGTCTGTGTTAAGAGGCTGAACGCCACGTTTAACACCTTTATAGATTATTGACGTTCAGTGAGAGACCTGGCGGGTCAATACCATAGGTGCATACATTGGCTGTGAGCCCAGCTTGCGCTTCGCACATCACAACCTCGCTCCCGCTAAAGACACCGTACAGCAGCGACTCAGTGATCAGGGTGCTCGGCTGCAGAGCAGGGAGAGCCAGGTTCAATCCTGGTCGCGCTTATCCACATTCAGATGGAGGGACAATGCACCGATGCATGTTGGGGATCGCCAGGCGGTTGAAATTATCCGCAACTGTCCACTACTGTCGCTTTGGGGCGTTAAACCCCATTAACCAAACCCGCGATAATACATACGTATTTTGCCATATTAGCGTTTTGCAATGGAAAAGAGACTGCTTGTGATATCTGATTTCTATTCATTAGTTAATGACTAGAAGGCACTCTTTTCGTTATTGCCAACTTGGACCGTACAAGGAGCCGCTGGCATGGGCAGTAGTGGCGGTTGCAACAAACCACATTCGCATGCTCAACTGCTCACAAGGTTATGACAATGGCAGCAAAACCAAAATTCGAGATCGGTCCGTCATCATCTAGAATCTTCTTGGTACTACAGATGTGCTCACAGTGCAATCCTTATTTGCATATGAAGGATGCATACATTGTTGGTTGCCAAGAAAGGGCAGAAATATGCTACATAAACAATGCAGTTTTATCAGCTTTACACATTGTAGGCACTTTACTGATGATGAGTTTGTCATGGCCTGCTACCCCGCCGGGGTGGCGCAGTGGTTACGGCGTTCGAATACTGTTCTCATGGATGCGGGATCGAATCCCGGCCTCGGCGGCCACTTTTTAATGGAGGCGAAAAGCAAGGCGCCCGTGTGCTGTGCGATGTCAGTGCATGTTGAAGAACCCCAGGTGGTCGAAACTTTCGGAGTCCTCTACTACGGCGTCTCTCATAGCCTGAGTCGCTTTGGGACGTTAAACCCCACAAACCAAACCAAACCATAGTTTGCTGGAAGCCTTGTACTTTAGGTTAAAGGGTCTCTTGGCATAGACAGGAGAGCGCCGTAGCCAAGCATGGTAAGAATTTTTTAATTCTTGCTCATACAAACCCTGTATCTTCCTTCAATTTACCTGTTACATGTTACATGTTACCTCTTTCTTTACCGGGAAGTCACGTCATTTTATGTCTATCATATTTAGATTTCAGACTAATTTCAAGCAATTTACAGTGGACTTTTTGCATTCACAGCATTTCATGACTGCCATTTCACATAGTAACCATCCAATGTCACTCTCTGCACTCTGGTCTCAGATGCCCTTGCAGCAATAAACATTACTAATCAATCAAAGGCTTGCTTTTGCCATGAGTAATGCGCAATGTGCTTTGGAGAATTCTCAACACTCTACGCACAATTTCGATGTAACAAAATTGGGTGGTACTTTGGTTGATTTTTTTACATTTAAAGCACCAAAACGAATGTTTTGGGTTCTTAATTTTTGCTCACTCTGAGTTGGCTTTTATGCCAGGGTCTGTTTTGATTACCTAAGCCAGATGAAAAAGTGCTCTGACCACCACTGAATTTTTGTTTCCTTTGCAGTCCTCCAATCACCAAGAACACATTCACAAAGTTTGAGTTGGATGTGCCTGATGACTTGCGTGAATAGTAAGTGTCTTCTCTAATCTAGAGAAAGGGTGGTCAAGAGTTCTGGCTAGTTAGTGTGTGTGTAGATGCGTGACCTGGCATGTTCGGCCGCGTTTTTTCCTGTTGTTGTGGCAGTTCCAAGGATGACTCGGCCCACAAGGAGTTCAAGAAGGCCATTGGGGCAGCTGTGGTGCGCTACATCCCTTCTAAGCAGTGCCTCATGGTTATCGTAAGTAGTTAAGTTGCTTTTCCTCCCATTGGAGAGTTCTAGAAATGTTTCACATTTTTGAGTCAATAGCAGGTGACACCAGCTCAGAGGGTAAACATTGTTTGAGTCTGTTATCTGTGTGGGCACTGAAGTGCTACGGCTTATCCCTGGTTATTTTATGGAATGTGGCAGTGGTAGATAGGCTTGCACACTCTTTTTTTTATAATAGGAAGCAATACAGTTCATAGACCTGAAATACAGTAGCAGACATCATCCAGTCCAAAATAGTTCGTGGTTGTACCTCCTAGGCACATGTACATATTGATTCCCTGGAGTCGAAAAGTATGATTATGATTTTTTTTAAGTAGAAATAGATGCCAGCAATACTGCGGAGCTCATTTTATTAATATTTATGTATTTTCGCAAATAGTCTCCACCAACTGGTCCTTCGCTACCTTGGAAGGAGGTGCCATGTTGAATTTAAACAAGGTCAACAAGGACGGGTTTGGATTGGTTCAGCTGCTTATTCCACATTGCTGCCATTCAAGATAATGATGTGTTTTCTGTAGCCATTGCGAGTGCTTGCAAGAACAGAAGAGCATATTAGCTAAGCAGGGCACAATCGCATTGAGAGCAGGGCAGCGGCACAGTCTTGCGACATAAAGTGATGTGGACATGACAAAAGCATGGCTCTGGTGCAGGTACTATCTTATGTTTTACGGCTTGCAAACGGGACAGGGGAAGCAGCATACTTAACTTTAGGGGCCAAATTGAGGCCAATTTTTTCATAAATTATTTTTTCGAGTTTTGATTTTTTGGCCTGTTCTCTTAGTCAAATCTCAGTATACTAACGAATCATGCGGACTGCCAAAACATATATATATATATATATATATATATATATATATATATATATATATATAGTGTATACTTATTCTTGAAGTATTATATTGAAAAACGTGCGATTATAAGCCGGTGGTCAAACCTGTGTATGGAAATGGCATACCTTGGCAGTAGACAACGTATGAAAACAAACAATCTCAAATCATAATGTTACGCTAACTTCAAAACTGCTTTATTTGGAGCAATCAGTTATTTTCTTCTCCATGTGCCACACACATGACTGATTAAATATCCTCTGCACCTCATCAGGCACAGCATTGCATCGAGTCATGAAAGTGCAGTTTTTGTTATGCACATGGAGCAGCGCCAAGCTGTCTCCAGAGGCTGATTTGCTTTTTTCCTGCTTTGAGTTCTTGCAGTATGGCCAGTTTTTCCTGCAGTGAAAACTGCTTTCGCTTCTTCTTGGCGCCATGCTGGCTGCATTCATTGTCGGATCTTGCGGTCGCGTGCTAACCAGGCAGCAACACGAAGTAAAACAAAACATCAGTCTCGACAATGCACATACAAAAGCAACGCATTAGCACATGAGTATCATGGCGGCAGTGGCTGCACTTATGTGCATTCACAACGAAGAGACCTGACCTGGTAAAACTGCAGCACGTCTGCATTTTCACTGTTATCATGTTTACAAATTCATTAAAAGAAGCATAAAAAAAAAAAAACACTATAAAACATTCCTGAATATTTCGTCGTAACGGCTTCAAGTAGCAACTGTCACTGGCCTAAGCTAGTTAATTGTTTTCACTAACGTTTTAGATGAAGTGTGACAAACACCTCTGGTAAGCAGGAACTATAGAATTCGCACAATACTACTGCATCAAGTTGCTTCTTTTCACCTTCAAAAAATTCTTAATGGCCCGCGGTAGCTTGCGGTGGCTGCACGCACCAGCAGCTGCTCTCTTTGCCGGCGATTCAAATGGATTTCATGGGCAGATAATTTTTTCACAACTAAATGCTTTCAACTGCATGTGGCTTGTTTCAAAATTAAGTTTCGTAGTTTAGGAAATGGTATTTGTATTAGACCCAGTGCAACCTGCATTTTGCCTCTGCCACCAGTGCGCTGGCATCGCTCCGATGGTGGCTCCTATAGCGCAGACGCGCAACTCTCAACATGCCACTGCCCTGACTGCGCCCACTAGGGAGCATCGGCATTTTACAGGTGGATACAGGACTCCTTTCGGGCCTGAACTCAAGATAGCATACAGTTGTACACGTTTGCAACCTGCATTCATAGTCTCGGCCTCTGCCAAGAAGTCCGGACACTCTACGCTCCTGCTAGTGCCAGAGTCGGTGGCGTATCTCTTTGTTCACTTCCTGTTCGCAACCAAACAGCCATCTAGTACATCACTTGAAGTGACCCAGTAAGGATGCGAAGACAAACAGGCGGAAAGAGAATAAGGGTGATTTACACTGGCTCTTGGAGACCTTCCCTTTGGAAGGGGCGAGCAGTTCGACTGCCGTCCCTTTCCTCTCGCAGTGATCCAACAGGACGTCTCTAACTAGAAAAACGGCAGCAACTTGATCATGTTGCTCAGGGAGCACCATTCCTACAGCATATTTATTGCGCTGTGCAGTTCCTGCAGGCAATGCTAGTGGTTAAGTGTGCATGCCAACTAGCAGACAGGTGAAGCAAGGCCTCATGACCATAATTTGCTGGATTGCTTAGGGCTTCGGCGATCAACCTTTAGCACTAGACCGAATCTAAAATGGCGGTGACGAGTGGTCACTTGCAGTATCGGCACCTCGTGGAGTAGGGAGGAGGCTCGGATCAAAACAGGGATGTCAATCAGTCGGTTATGCCATGCTTTGGTCAGCATCGGTGGTTGCAAGTGCTCTCGGTCGAGCACTGTATCATGTATCTACTCAGTAGTTGTATAGTGTCGTCGTCCTGTACTCAATAAAGAAGCAACTAGGATAGCAGGCATTTAACTGGCAACTTTTTGGTAAGGAATGCGAGATTGTACTGTTTCTTCCATCTTTGTTTTTTTTTTTTTTTTTTTTTTTTTTCCCCCTTCCTTTCTGCTTCTGGCCATTGAACCTGGAATTAACCATGAATTTGTGATGTCCTGTGTCTATGCAGGCCCGCTCGGAGGCAGCCAAAAAGCGTGCTGAAATGATGAGTGAAATCTATTACCGGAACCTGCGGCAGAAGCTGATTTTGCTGAGCAAAACAGAAGAGGCTGCACGACAGCTTGAGGTGAGTCTTCTATTGCCCTCTGAAGGCTCCTTGGTCTAGCATCTCTCAGGAACGAAAAAAAAAAAAGACAGAGAGAGAGAGAGAGAAGACTTAGTTACCAAACACATTCAGGAAAAGTTGGAACTCAAAAAATTGAGGGGGGGGGGGGGGGGCGGCTTAGTGTTCAAAATATTCTTCCACATTGTCATGCACAGGAGCTAGAAAATGGATGATAGAATAAACCAGTCTCTCACCACCAAGGCCAAATTAGAAAGAAAAAAGGCGAGACACTGGCTCGTCAAAGCACCAGCCAAGAGTTGAAGGAAATAGCCCTGGATACATTGAATTAAAAGGGATCGTCAAATAGTTTGATGCATCGATGATTTGATATATAAAACATGTCAACAGGTAAGTTTACTTGCAGCCAAGGCACATGATTACGATGCACCCAGTCTGGCTGCACTCACAGGGTGTTGTACTCGTGGACAGCTTTTTGTGGCTTTGCAGAAGTTGGGCAAAAAAGCGTAGGAGGCCAGCAATTGTTTTGCCCCATGTGAAGTCGCCTATATTAGTACTAACGACCTTGCACAGACTCCTCACCAGAGGTACACAGATCCAGCTCCTTCACTTTGGTGCCAGCCCTTCACTGCATAGCTGCAAAATATTGTCCGTGAGTGTTGGCACTTTTCAGCAACTATAGGTGGAGCTACGATTAATTGTGCGATTTTGATCAAGATGTGGGCTTACTTTTAGATAAATGCTTTGTTTAGTCACTGTAAAATAAAGAATCTACAGACTAGAGATTGTCAGTGTGTGTCTGCGAACGCCTGCTGTTTGAACGAAATTGCATACGATTTTCTGCTGCCTCCAAGGCATTTTTAGCAATGTAGAGGTTGCTAGTGCTATGTGTCAGTGCACATTTGGGAAGGAAGTAAAATGCGAGCATGTAGCGCATTTATTGCTTCATTTTGCGAAAGCTAAGTATTGTGAAATCACTGCATGGTGCTGAAAGCTAAAATAGTTCGTTGTGGTTTCACTTCAGCAGTAATAAGCTTTATGTGGCACATAACCGTCACTTCAGTCAAGCTAGCAATGTCCTTCGATATGCAGTAAAACCTCAATAATTCGTACTCTCTTAATTCAATATCCCGGATAACGTGAATTTCTGTGGTCCCATAATTTTCAATTTATTTGACTGGACAATTAAAAGCAGCAGCTTGCACCAGCGTGTTGTTTAATTCGGTCTGGGGTGCTATGCAGGAATATCTGGTCCTGTTTTGCTGCAAATCATCGGAAGATAAGTGCAGCCTACAGTGTAGCTTTCCTGTTTTCTTTGTCATGTTTAGCAGCGTCAGTCCATGTTAGCACTGAAGTAAAGCGGTGGATAGCATTAAGACGGCCAGAAAGCAATTTTTATCGAGTAACGAGGCTCACAATGTTCATTCGGACACGCTCACTTGCATCATTTGCTCAAATATCAAATCTTAAGAGTAGATAGTGCTTTTTCACGGTTCCCCAAATTATTTCATACCCCATCTGCCAGGTCAAAAAATTGAGCGACTTTAGCGTCTAAAGTAGTGAAAGGCGAAAGTCTGAGTGCCACAATCTGCTATGCAACTGGCACTAATCAGTAATCAATTACTTGATTGCTAAGCATTAATTTGTAATTTATGATTAACATATGACCAAATAAGGCACGCATTCGCGCATACTGTGGTGGTGCTCCATGATTGATCGAGACCTCTATGATGTCCCACCTCGGCCAATGAGAATGCTGCAACAACTTGACACTGTCCACGATGGCATGAGCCATTAAAGGCTTTTGCCTTAAAAAGTAACGCTAAGCTGGGGCAGGTGGTGCTTTCCTTACTTAGGGGTTTTGATGTTTAGGGAAAAGCAAAGAACAATCCATTAACTTGGGTGCTAACAGTGAAGAACAAATGCCACGTTAAATTCACACTAGTTCATTCTTATAGCTTCATTTAAATCCAAGGTGGTCAGTGATATGAAGTTTAAAAGGTGCGTGTTGCCGCAACTTCTTAGAGTTGCCCACTGCTATCCATGACAAGCCAAGGTTCTTTTTTCTTTCATTTCACACTCGCAAGTTACTGTTCTTGTTTTGTTCATGTTGCGAAAATTGCTTCCTCCTGCGGTGTGTGTCACTCGCGGAGAAAAGCACGACATTGAAAATGATAGAGGTGATTTTCTGGACCATAATGTGCATGGTTGCCATAACTTTTACTAACTGCTTCTCCAGGCCGGTAGTGCAGGCTTGCGCTTCTTCAGAAACACGTACGTTTCAACATGGGTCTGGAGAGAGGCTGCACTTATCTTTGGGTGGTTGCAGGTGAAGGGTGTGGGATGGTTTGCATTATGTTGCCTCAACACATACAGGTTCTAATCCTTGCATGCAGACAGAGTAGCCAAGACTAACTCTTGTTACTTTTATGGGACCCCAGCCTGAGGTGTTATGGAGTACTTGCATGGGCTGCATGGGTGGCACTGGGAGGCAGGAGTAGCCTGGGAGGGGCACAAGTTGTATTTGTGCACCAACAGCTTGTGCTCAAAAAGATCCTATAGTTGCATTTCTCGATGCCAGGGTAAAAGGTTGCGTTTCTGGTGGAATTTAATAGGCGAGGATGGGGGCCAACTTGGCAGAGTACCAACGCTCGTATGGTTATGCAAGCCTCGTTTTCCGTATGCTCGCTTTATCATGTCGCGTTTGGGTGGGGCGCCGTCCACTGTCAAGCACCTTTTGAGCGAATGATGCTAAAATTTAATGATGCTAAAATTTTGGTGGCTGACCGCTTGCTTTCATCGATGACTGATGGGCGGAAGGATGGATGGCTGTCACAAAAAAATAATTTCCCCACGTAATTATGCTTTATTATTATTATTGTTGTTATTATTTTATTTTATTTTTATCATCATTATTTGGAGACCCGTAGCGCCCGTCCGAAGTTGTAGTCTTTCATGGGCGTTGGCTGGGACCGCACTGACAAAAATACTTATTCGTAACACATATTTCCGAATTAAAGCAGGATGTGGGTCTTAAAATAATTTTCTTTATTATTGGTTCAATCTGAATAGAACTTCTCAGTCTTGATCAGTTTTTCACGCTGATTTCTAATCGGTACTTGGATTTTTTATAGCTACACTGGTTCAGGGACAGCTGAAGATTTAAAAATATAATCAAGGGGTACTTCTTACAGGGCTTTTTGTCAATTTCCCCTCGCCAAAAACAAAGTGCATGGACTCAATGCCAATGACGTGCTTTAAGGTGTCATGCTATTCTTATTAAAGGGGTCACACCACGGACATACAATATATTAGTTTTATAGTCTGGCAAATAATACTGGACCTTATTATTCTATTTCCGAAATTTGAGCGCCCTAAACGCATTCCTTATTTTGAAATAAGTGGCTGAAGTTGACACCGCGAAGCTCCTTCCACCGACAAAGGTCACCACGTCGTCTGGTGCTGTACCGGCGGCGATAAGCTGCCGATGCACTATACTGTGTTCACGCTTGCTAACATGACTCCCAATAACTGTACTCGGCATGGTTCTGAAAACAGAACACAGACTCCACGGGCACTTTGGAATGGGCTAACGCTGTAATAAACGTTGAACTTTCGCGCCTCTTTACTGAGAAGCCCATCTCATAATAAAATATATTCTTGATTCGCACGACGTCTTCAGCAGCGGAGATGCCAGACAAGTCTCACTGCGCATCAGCATTGAAGTGGCTGTGGGAAAAAAGCTCGCCTGTATCGCTGTAATCACTCTACCAGTGCCTCGGTATTGGCCATACAATCCTCCCAATTTATTTGTTATTCATGCTTCTACATATGGAGTCGTTATACACGCTAATAAACTGTGATCCGCGATATATTATCGATAGCAGAGGCTGTGGGAGTCTATCGCGGCGGCCACGCCTTTATATGAGCAAATCGCCTTGACAGCATGCTTGGACGGCAACAGTTAAGTCTGCCGCATCGGGACCAGTCAGCGCATGAGCTGGCGTAAGCATGGGAGCCGCGCTATGGTTGCGCTGTAGCAGGTCACGGTGGCTGATGTTGGCTGATGTTGGCTGATCGGGCCATGCTTTACTTTTAAGGCTTTACTTTTGAGGCTATCCTTTTGAACACAAACTTTCTCATTTCTTGAGTTATTTGAATGAAATTTTCATTGTAGGCTCATAGCACAAACATTTTAAGAACTACAGTCCAGCCCACTTATAACGAACTTGATCGTTACGCGGCATTTGTTCGTTGTATCTAAAGTTTGTAGTAAGTGGACCACCTATAATACGGGCAAAAAGAGCAAGCGAGACGAAAGGTAACTTTATTTTTGAAAAAAGTCCGTGATGCATGTCTGCTTCATAAAAGCTGATCGCATCACTGGCGTTTATAATTTTTCCAGCGCGGTAATATGTTCATCGCCAAGGCCTCTGTTGCACACGAGTACCTGAAGCGACCGCTCGGAACGTTGCGAGACCGGGCATCAGCGAACCACTTCAGCACTGCTTCCTCAACGTCCGTGCAGGTCGCCTTCCGAAGGTGCTTTCTAGTCGTCGGGTCGGCATTCACGATAGCACCAAGAATATTTTCCTTGCCCTTAGCAATGGTTGAAGTGGTCGATTTCGACAGTCCGTACTTCCTGACCAGTTCGCAGTTTTTTGCACCTTGAGCAAGTTCATTAACAATGGCCATCTTCATTGCGATGTCGACAGCTTTCCTTTTAGCACCTGAAGAGGTCTGCGTACAGTCCTCCATTGCACCAGGCGCAAGTCAAGCCCTTGCGCTCGCGCGTTGAGGCAGCCTTCAACTCCCCGATCTGGGAAAGGCACGAATGCGGCAACTATGTCAACGCAGTGCCATCGCACAGAAAGAATCGACGGCGCAATGCCCTCGGCGTGGGGTGGCAACGGAGCAACAAATGGAGAACCGGTTTGAGCCGGTAGAGCAGGCGCCTGACTTTCCGGATTGGCCGACGCAGATCACGTGGATGCATTTTTCGTCACCGCGCGCGCGCGTGCTTTTTTTTTTTTTTTTTTTAACTTTGTTTTACCCGCAAATGAGCGCCGAGGGACGCTTTGTGCGCTCTGTGTTCGCGTCATGTCAGGGGAACACAAAGTGCGCGAAATTCGCCTGCCGCGGGTTCGCAGTCGAGCGAAACCGCGCCAAACACCGCTGGCTCGGTCAACTACGGGGCTCGACAGCTTCGCGTTTGCTCTAACCGAGTGTTGAGGCCACAACAGTTCATTCTATGTGAGACACTGCTATTGCCCCAATATATATTTTGACGGTAGCACCGCCCTCGTTCATACTAAGCGAGCATTATATCTGCGGCTGTTATAAGTGGGCTGGACTGTACCAAGTTTCATGGAGCTGGGCTCATTGGTTCTCAAGTTTACATAGGTCCCTTGGGGCAGGCCTGGAGAACTTTCAAAACGTGCTGGCACTATGAAATTCGTTATGGTCACTCCTAGATAGTTACCCCAAGGCAAGACAATTCTTTTTTCAAATTTCCTTGCTGAAAAACTTTTAGAACAGTCCCAAAATCAATGTTATTAGTCAGACCTGCATTAGCCAAATTTTAATTGTTTGGCATTGATTCCAGAAACAATATCTTAAAAAAGCAAATTGTCTTGCCTTCAAAAATTTGTTGAAGTATGGAATAAAAGAAACCTCATAAAAATCTGATAAGCGGTTCCCGGGATACGGCTGGCCTATACTCCGTTTCGTACATCAAGTGCAACACTTCCAAAGCTACAGCTCTTGTTTGTGCTCTCAGCATCCGCAATGAAAAATAGTGCCTGCTCTTGACGAGAGGAAATAATAGCTGCTTTGTCTTCAAGCTTAATACATCTTGCATTTGCCATCAACATCATAAAAAGCACCTTTTTTAAGGTGAAAGGATCGGATTCGGTGAATTTGTATGTTCTTATGTCGTTTTTGTTAGTGTCAAGTTTTCGCTGCCCCGAAACCTTGCCAGCTGTGCCACTAGATGGCTCTGGCTGTGCCCTCACTGCGCATTTCTTTTTTGAGAAAATGCTTCTTCAGTGCGCATTTTTTTATAAGATCCGCACTGCGAAGATGTCTAGGCATGCGAAGCAAGTTATTGCAAACGTGTATGCTCGGAATAGAGCCTCTTTCCGCAGGAACCACTTGGCCACGAAACGAGTGCATAGTGATACGCCTCCTTATTTTTCCTTGCGGACTACTTGCGTAGCTTTCGCTGCGTTGCACCTGATGTATGAAACGGAGTATAAGCAGCCACACTAGGCAAAAAAGTGACTAAGAAAATGGCCCTAGAAGGTTGAAAGAATGCTAGCTTTTTTTTGTTTGTCAAGATATCTCAATGAAATTCTTAGGGCAGGCTCATAGCATGGACCTGTGTACGCTAGTTCTCAAGTTAACAGGAAGGGAAAGGCGCAGTATCTGTCACACTTGCTCTGTGGACACCTGAACTGCGCCGTAAGGGAAGGGATGAAGAGGGGTGGGAAAGTGGAAAGAGAGAAAGGGGAGCCGTAGTGGAGGGCTGCAGAGTAATTTCGACCACCTGGGGATCTTTAATGTGCGCTGACATCGCACAGCACACGGATGCCACTTCGTTTCGCCTCCATCGAAACGCAGCCGCCGTGGTCGGGTTCGAACCCGGGAACTCCGGACAGTAGTTGGGCGTCTTACCACTGCACCACCGGGGCTCTTAGTCAAGGAGCTCACCAGCCACACACCCTGCATACCTTGCAGCCACTGATTTATATTGTCACGCGCCTTCTTAGTGGCATCGACGGAAGAACGTTCGGGCGGATCGGCGAATAAAAAGGAAGAGCAAGGACAAAAGGACATTTTTAGGTTCGCCGTGCTTCTACAGAAGTATATAATATGGTTCACATAGGTCCAAGCCTGTGGAACTTGCGGACTGTGTCAGCACTGCGAAATTAGTCGAGGTATTTTCTGGAGAGGTATCGCGTATCATGACTAGGGTCTTTTTTTTTTATTTCCTCATTTTCTTTGTTCCACTGTAATGGATGCTAGGACTGCAGGATTATCTTTGCTTCTGTGCACTGAATGCGTGTCTCATCTCGAGGCATCGTGAGTGACCACGCAACGTTTAACCATGTTGCTCGAAACCGTTCAGATAGCATGACGAGAGATCGTAAAAAAGGCGAAAGGCGAACAGAATGCATGAAGTACAAAGACAGCCACCAACGACAGCAAAGAGACTATGCAACAGACGATGCGGCGAGGTAGCCGGCAGAGACCGACGTGTCAGCGTGCGCAGCAGCCAATAGCAGTCGCCCGCTTTCTCGCGGAGCGCGCTTGGGCAGCTTAAATTCTAGCGCAGGAAACTCGAAATCCGCCGCGAGGCTCCCAATCAGAATCAAGCCAAGCCTCGAGTGCACCGCCACCGCCGCCGAGGGTGGCAGAAGAAACTGCAAGAATTCACAAACAAAACGAGACCAAGATGGCGGCGCTCAGTTCAGTGGGAGAGGAATGGCACGGCGCGCGATGTTTGGGAATTTTCGGCGCTTGCTCACTGCTCTGCGGCTGCCGCTGCTTATATAATTAAGTTTGAGTATTTCTACGGCGAGTTGGCCATTGATAATTACAGAAAGGGTAGTTTACAAGACATACTACCGGAATATATAATCTTCCAAATATCGACTGTTTCACGAGTTTTTGGTTTCAAAGGTTTCGTCCCCCCTTAAGGCAATTTTTTCTTTATGACCCCAGCTTGGTGCTCACAGTGCCGGCAAACCGTGCTGAGAGAGCAGCATCTTCACAGTAATCAGTACCTTTGTTCAACACATCCTACTAGCTGCCCACCGCTAAGCTTTCGTGGTTGCTGTTGCTGCCTGCTTTTTCACTTGAGTTGCCGGCAAGTGGTTTGAAATCTAAGTGCTCAGCAATGTCAATAACATCCGCACCTTCGAGCAAAACTATGTTGGAGAACTAGTTATGCTATGCTGAAGCACTGCTCGACGACGATATTTTCTTGCACGTACGATCGCAAGCAGACGAAAAACGCTACCCGTATATGTCATTAGATTGTGTACACGTCGCCAGTCTTGCCAGTAGAAGGCACTATTGTGTCAGGCTCGCATCTTTGGCGTCATTGCGTACTCATGCTCGGAGAGTTCGAAACCGAAACTGGTCCTGATAAATGCCTTGATAATTGAGCTGTGTTGGGGCTTTATAGGTTGCAGTCCCTCTGTTTTTGACCATTGTGGATCAATAAAGAAAATGTACATGGATATATCCCTTTAAAGTCATAGTGCTTGAAGAAATCGTGCAGCGTTGTCTGTCACGTTTTCTGACATCCAGTGAGCACAACCGTCTTATCCAGGACCTGCAGTGCTGTGTGGCTCTTGCTATCGCCGCGAACTTATCTCCTGAGAATGTCTAAGGCTGCTACAGCCGATTAAAGATTGGTTCCGGCAGCGGCTTACCCATTTCCTCTTCATCGCCATTGTTGTCCGCATCGACAACCTTAGCCACGATCTGATCAATGGTCAGAACCTGTGAGGTGGCCATGGCGTCGTCTGCAGAAACATAATCTCTGTACCTGATCTCGTTCTCGCCAACTGCCTCCATGGCTTTGTTGAGTTCTTCAAACTCCTCCATGAATCCGTCCTCTGCGGTTTCAGACTCTGCTGCACAGTCTGTGTCGATGAAACGCTTTGCTGTTTAAAAAAAAGTTGCCCTTTAATTTTTGCACCATATATCGAACTATTTACAGACTCTTTCGGGGTCCCCATCGAGTTTGATAGATCTAGGATCGACTGTACCGAGCAAAATATCTTAGGCTTGTTAGGCACATTTTTTTTTATTCTGTAAAACTAAGAGTAATGTGTGGTAGATGATGTCATTAACTTTGCTTTCTGCCTGCTTTTCGAAATGTTCTGATATGTGATCTATAAGGGTACTGCCGGATTTCATTTCCATTTTCATCCTTCACAAATAGCTGTCTGCTCCACACATGCATCATTTAGTACTTGAAGACAAGGATATTTCCAGCAGTTGTAGAAAAGGGGTTTGGGGAGGGGGAAGGGTCTCGGTTGGTCCTCAGCTTAATTTAATTGGCCATAAGCACACAGTGTTCGCTGCTTTGTGTATTTGTTTGATGGTCGTTAAAAAGCCGAGCGAGTCGTGGACATTCTCAATATTTTTTTCTTCACTCATGATTACCGTGAATTGAAACCCCTGTAATGTCTTGAAAGGTCCTGAGCTTTGCTTAATGTAGTACAGCTCACTGAAAAAGCTGCAACTGTGTGGGGTTTAATCAAGCTTGGACATCCAGAATGATGCAATGCATTTTAACTTAACATAGCTGCACTGGTGCATGGGTTATTAACATGTGAAATGGAAATATGGCACCCTGCATTGTGTGCACAGTAGCGAAGTGGTCAGTGGAAACTGTCATCTGATGGATTTTGGACAGCGGTACGCGTGGCCCCCATGGTGCAGGGACCTTCTTTGCGGCATAACTTCTGGCTTCTTGTCTGTAGCTTGCTGTAGTATATGAGAATTGAAGTGGACCGTGCCCTTAAACCGCTACCCTAGTCCCAGCTTGAGGTGGGCTTTTCTTGTTGGGTGCTTGTGTTAATTGAAGCAGGCTATTTGAATGTGTGCCCTATGCTTATAGCCAATGGGGCCGTTGCTCTAACAGCTGTCATGCCAACCAGCGTGTGCTTTGCAACATTTCCCTTTGCAGAGTCGTAAGTCTTCTCAGAGAGGGGATCCCAATTCAAAGCAAAAGGTGTGTGTGCTAACCCTTATCGTGCCTTCATGTGTGTGTGCGTGTTTGTGTGCTGGGCTGGAGTGTAGCATGGTGTGAGCATGGGGGCCTCAGCTTTGTATATGCATGGGCTTGCGCAAAGTGCACTAGCCTGAGGCAGGCAGTGTGCAGAATTTGTGTCCCTCCTAATTGTTCAGGTCAGCAGTTTTGGTGAAGTCAAGTGTGATGTTTAGCATATCCTGTCCAGTTGTTAATTGCCCTGACAAAAATGCGCTCAATGTGCCCGACACTGTGGTCGTACAGACAGTAGAGTACCTGGGAATGGGAAGCAAGATTATTTGAAAGGTTGCCTGCTTTGTTCTTTGTAAGGATGCAGAAGGAAATTACTATACACGATTACCTTATAGTACTCGCCTAAGTCGCTAAATATTTTACAATCGAATTTTTTCTCTCATCTGTTAAGGTTTCAATAGCTCGCCTATGGCTATAATTTTAAATATATGTGTGTCATATGGGGGGTGAAAAAACCATCATAATTTGTCCCTTATACCACAACACTAAAGCCGTCCTTGAGGAGCCGATTTAATGACTTGAGAAGCAGTAATTATGTTGAAGTTTCCTCCATGCCCCCCCTCCCTCCCTCCTTCCAGTGATGTAGAGGGCATTGTCATAGCCATCGTGCAGCTGTTGAAATTGAAACGGGCTAGAGGAAAAAAAAGATCAATTATAAATTACTTAGCGGTCATAAGTGAATATCACGTAAAGTGCCATGCAGTGCAGTAATGTACAGTCTTTGCCAAAAGTGCTGAGCCCAGGGGGTTTTATTCTGGGCCACTTTGTGCGACTTGCAATGCATTTGCAGTGTTTCGAATTTCTTGATGGTAAGATTTTTTTGTCCTACCCCTTTCCAATGAAATGGACCTCCACTAATGCTAAATCAGCGCTACTACATGGCTCAGAAGCAGACCCCCAGGCTCTACACTTTTGAAAAAGTCTGCACATGTAGTCTTGTGCATCATTAACAAGCAGAAGAGAGGTACCCCAAATTTGGTGTCTGTACTTCTTTAAAGCGGTGGCAAACTTGCGTAGTCTTTAAAGATGTTTGGTATGCTGTCTCTGCAGGAGATTTTAAGTTTCAGGTTCCATGTCTAGTGCGGTTTACTGTAAAATTGTTGGTCTCTGAGGTGTAAGATGGATGCATCCATGAAGTGTGGGTTGGGCACCTGACCCAGAAACAGTGCTTTCAACTGAACGCATGGGCATATTGCCGGGAGTCTCTCCCCCCCCCCCCCCCCCCTTTTTTTTTTCACACACACCATTTGCACTATCCCACTAAATGGTTAAGTAGAAGGTCACATTGGATGGACAGCATTTTTTCTTTCTCTTTAAAATTTTGTTCATATTTACAAGTTTCATATGACTTTTGTATAAGGAGAAATGGGTGCAGGCTTGCAAAAGTAACATATTTTATGGTGAGCAGTACTGGTATGTTTGTATGTCAAAAACTGGAAATCCCTACGCTTGAGACTTTGCCACTTGTGGCAGGTGTCACCTGGAATTGTATGTGCTCGTGAGTGAGAATGCACTAACTACTTCTAAGTCAACCCAGTGGCGGGAAAAGGAACTTGGCAGTTTGCTTGATTTTTCTTGCAGTATGCACAATGGAATGTTAGAAGCAGAATAAAAAGATGAGGAGCATACTGCTTGTTTGAACGTGTCACATTTTTCTCTTACATTCATTCATTATGGCACCGACAAAACAGGGCTTGGTATAAACTAGGGCAGTTAGCTGCATCAAGCAGCGCATACCTGTGTCTAGACCTGTCCTTTCTAGCGACACATGATTGACATGTGAAGGGCCCCAGCATGTTGAGGGGTTTAGTGCATGGTGGTGTGGATGCATGGCACATACGGGGAGGGGTTGGGGGGAGGTAGCTCGTTGTGGCCAGCTGTGCTTTATATTATTGATTTGTGTGCTGTGATGTGCAGAGCACACGCCTCCACTCCAGCTCTGGGTTTGTGGAAGAATTCAGCGTGCGTGAGGACCTGATGGGCCTGGCCATTGGGGCGCATGGAGCCAACATCCAGAATGCCCGCAAGCTGGACGGTGTGACCGGCATCGAGCTTCAGGAGGCCACATGCACATTCAAAATATTTGGCGAGGTGGGTACTCAGTGCCTGTGCAGTTGAACCTGCTTATAAAGAACGCGGATGTAGCTAAGTATCGGATAAAATGAAGTAGAAGGAAGGTTTGGTCGGACCATGATTTATTTCTATGGGAGTTCTATCGGAGTGGTGAAATGAAAAAATTTAATGTCTGAAGCTTGACCGGTTATACTGTATTTGGCTTACTCTTGTTTTAATGTGCCAAAGGGGGGCTAGATGCTGAAGTCGCCTTTTAGTCCCTGCGTGCCAGCCTTGACAGAGCTGTGACCTCCTACCCATGGTGCGAGAAGTCGTCACTGTAGCGGGCTCAGGCCAGAGGGCACAAACACTGAGTTATGTACTCGAACAGGCTTTATTCTGCCGGAGTGCACGCCAAAATGCAGCACTCAAATGCAACCGCCGTAGCGAGCGAACGTCCCGCTTGTGTATGAGGGTGAAATAAAAGCCACTAAAAGGGGAAGCACACGCTAAAAGGTGAGAGGAATGTTCTGCTCGCCACGCATGGCTGCGTGCTCATGGCTCGCAGTGGTCAGTGCATATGATGACAGCGGCGATCTCCTCGGTAGTAAATCTGATGAACTGCGTGCGTGCATACTGACCCACCAAAAAGCCCCAGAGAGTCTCGTTAGGTCTCCAGGTTGCGCTGGGAGGAAAGAGGGAAGCATGCGGCAACGCCACTGCGGGAGACTCTGAGGCAGTGGGAGGCGGCCGTAGTGCCCTCCCCTTACCATCCTCCCTAACATTGCGCACATACTGGCATAATTACACGCGGTGCCCCGCCGGGGTGGTGCAGTGGTAAGATGCCAGACCCGGGTTCGAACCCGACCTCAGCGGCTGCGTTTCGAAACGAAGAGGCGTCCGTGTGCTGTGCGATGTCAGCGCATGTTAAAGATCCCCAGGTGGTCGAAATTACTCCGTAGCCCTCCACTACGGCCCCTCTTTCTCACTTTCCACTTTCACTCCCACCTTCTTCCCTTCCTTTACGGCGCGGTTGAGGTGTCCACAGAAAACAAGTGAGACAGTTACCGCGCCTTTCCTTTCCTATAAATCAATCAATCGATTACGTGCGGTTGTTATAATGGGACAAGAGATTCACGTGTATCCTCCCCTTTTAAAATAGCGTTCACCGAGGGATTTACTGATTGGGGCCGGCTAATGCCATTTAACTTTCAAACCCATTTAAGAAAGGAGCCAGTATAAAAGTTGCAGGCAGCTCGCAGCCACTGGCTCTGCTGCAGAAGGCCATGGGTGCCGGACAGGAAAACAGGGCTGATGACCATGAAGCCAGGGGCACATCATGTCCCCTCACAGGGGACATGAGGGTGGGTGAGCAGGGCATAGGCAATTATGCACTCCATTGTCCCGTTGCGTAGCTTGTGGCAGGTGTCAGTTGGTGGTACAGCATGCTCTTCGCTTGCCTTTCCCTTCTATTGCCAATGCAACCGAGGGTGTGTGCCGTGGGTTGCGCGTCTCCCGAGTGGTGCCAATGCGGCCTCATTGCTGCAGCTTTTGTCTTGGTAGACGCAGGCGCTTGTTCCATGAATTCTGCTCTGTGGCCAACCGGAAACCGGTTTTTTTGGTGGCCTGCTTGACGGTGACAGCAGACTTTGGGTCCAGGAATGCGGCCACTCTCCGAATGGCTTAGCTTTCGATATCGCATCGGTCATCCTGGCGTCCTCTGGCTTTCCTCCTGGCTGGCTTCAAGACTGCCTTTTATTTAGTTACGTTTTGCCCTTGCATTATTCGCCTACTTGGTCTTTTCCAAAAAGAAAGCACAAGCTTGCTCTGGAAGTAAAATGCGCTGAATGTCGACAGAGCGTCCCATCCATATTCAGCACAAGAAATTACTCCATGCGCGTTCGTCAGTTACATCTGCCGCTGGCGCAAGTTGTAACGAGGCGCGGTGCTCGAAATGCTGAGCCTGGCCTCGCTGCAGCTGCCTGCTGGCAGGGGAGAGCGTCCTCGCCAGGCCACGCAGCAGTGCTCGGATTCCGGTGTGCTTTGTGTAAAACCTCTGCCATCTTGGCGTGCAGCTCTGTTGCACAGTCTACATGTGCCCGACTCTGCAACCATGGTGTGTTTGTAAACTTGTCAAGTTCTACTCATTCGAAAATTTCACCATGCCCATCACAAGGCAGTGAAATGACACAACTTGAAGAAAGTCTTAGGACCGCTCACATGCCCAGCGATGCACATATCGTATATGACTCGTTTCAGTGTGGCGTTATCAACCTCGAAGGACTCGTCTGTATCCTTCTCCTGGGGAAAAACTGTTGCGCAATGGCTACGTGAGTTTACAGGCAGAGAGACTAATGCGCTCACAGCTGTGTTCGAGCGCCCGCACGGGCAGCAATACCAGCATGCCCTTACGTGCTCCGCGCCGCTCTGCTCCCAGGGCCTGTTGAACACTTGTCAATACAAAAAAAAAATAGAGAATTTTACCGCTGTTCAGCTCCCTTAGGCTGACTAGGCTCTTCATTGAACTGATGCAGTTAAAATGGTAACCACATGCACCCAGAGAAGCCGGAAAGTCCACCCTTTCTCTGAGGCTGCCTGCTACAGGCTATCACGATAACTTGACTGTGGACACAGCAGAACGATAGTAATTTGCTTCTCATGCCATCAACGTGCACGCACAAGAGTGCATACGCTACAATGTTGTCCGTCCTCCCGTTGAGCATGGTAAACTCGGAAACACTACGAGAGAAAGCCGGTCACACGTCACTGTGCTGTAGAACGCTGGAGTCTGTGACCTGCTCTTGCAGAAAATTGGGCTGCTATAGGGAACCCAAGATCAAGTTTGAAAGCGTGCTCTCTCAATGGATGCCTTTGTACGAAAGGATAAAAAGATTTGATTCAGTAGGCATCCGTTCAGGGGTGGTGATCTCTTTGCCAGTTATAAAAACTGAGATGAGAGGTGAACAGGGCAACAATTTATTCAGACAGTGGAAGCTGCTCATTAAATTAAAAATGAACTTGCTCACCTGAAAGCATCACTGCATTTATACCATGAATGTTTTCCCAACTCGCAGACGAAGAGGTCGAAACCTGGGCTATTGCCCCACGTGGTGGATGAGTTTACTTCGCAATTATTTAAATGTAGCTTACCGCAGTTTCGTTTTAAAATAAGCGCAAGTTCCACGACGTTATTTACAGCAGGGGGTTACAGCATAGAAAGATGCAAGGGCATCTTCTGCCTAGAAAAAAAAAAAGTTCACTTTTCATGGGATGACCATGCCTGCTGGCTATGTATAAGCAAATGTGTGCTAGCATTAACTTCTATCGCTCTCTTAAAGTTGCTCTTAGCTTCTCAAACTTTCCTTAGCAAATGCTAACCTTATTAGCATCTCTGTCCAATCCTCAGGGAGCGGATACAAATAAACATAAAGCATTAAAACTTGCTACAAATATTCTTTACATTGTTGTGCTTGTGTTTGCGCTCTAGCTGTTTACGGGTGTGCGTCGCTTGCACTTGTTTGGCCCCATCGTCACCGAACTCTGCGTTTCAAAACCAGTTTTGCGCCAATATAGTCCATATTCTCACAAAAAGTCTAAGCATGGCATCAGAACCGAAATAAATGAGACAAGCTTCTTCAGAGCTACCTTCCCAGCCTAGCTTCGAATCTTACCTTTCCAGAGCCTGAACGTCCCGCTTCCTCTAGAACAATTAATTCAGTGGGAAATATTTTAATGAATAGAGAAAGCTTGTCTGTTACCTACCAAGGCTTTCAGTTGATAGATATCACTTCCACAGAAAAATGTCTCCAGCACGAGGTTAACTATCATCCAAAAGAGACGTTTACTTATACAAGTATGTCATATGAAAACAAATAAAGCATGATCTTCCTATTCGACACGCAGAACATCGATCGAGTGCCACACTGAGTGCTTCGATTGGTAGTGCTTATAGCGCGTTGAGTATTTCGAGCATATACTAAAAATTAGATTTTCGATGCACAAGAAAAGCAACGTTTCCGTGTACTGTGCGACGTAAATGCACGTTAAAATACCCCAGTTGGTCGAAATTTCTGAAGCCCTCCATTACGCCTTCAAACCAAGCAACCAAAAATTAGGGGACAATTAAGTTCCGTCAATAAAGGTGTGATGTGATAGCGGTTTCGCACACACACCGAGGACATTTTACATTTATTTTTGTTTATTTCATATTTACTGCTAATTTTATACGCCGATACTTAGCATCGGGAAATACAGTCGAACCCGGATATATCGAACTCGAAGGGGATTGCGAAATAGTTCGACATATCGATAATTCGATATACAGTTGAACCCCTCTATAACGAAAGCCTTCAAGAACGAAATTCTCGCGACAACGAAAAATTCTGGCGCCCCCGGCGAACTCCCATAGGGTTCAGTGCATTTGTCCGCTCTCAACAGCGAAGGGTTTTTAAAAAGCAGTCTCGCATTAACGAAAGTTTGAGGTAGTAATCTGCAACATTTTTTTGGCACATCAGCCAGTCGGGAACATAGAATGGGCGAAACTGCAGCAGCACACTCATCCGACAAGTCGAGCCCGTTCATTTCACCTGCCAACAAGCACCGGCGCAGCCATTTTTGTTTACTTTCGGTTGGTTCGGTAATGATGATGATAACAAAGCATTTTTTTTTTTTTTTTTTGCCCTTTGAAAGCAGCTTTTTGCTAGCCTGTCTGTTGGCCACTACGCATGTATGTGACGTTTCACGCCACGTGACGACACCGCCGGCCAACCGCGGAAGAGCAAGGAACCTCCTTTTTTTTTCTTTTTGCTAGTGCGCCGACCACGCGACCACGCTATCTCGCCGATCTCGCCATCCGCCTTGTGCCGCTCGCGACTTGCCTGTGTACAGTGTTTTTTGTTGTTGTTTTTTTTTACTGTCGGAAACATGCCGCCTCCTGTAAAGAAGCGCAAGTTTTTGACGCTGCAGGAAAAGGCTGCAATTATGGCCGAAGCTGAAAAAAGGCAGGAAGAAGACTGATATTGCGGAGGAGTTCGGTATCCCGTGCAGCTCGCTTTCTACGATTCTGAAATCAAGGAATGGCATCATGGCGGCACTCCAGAAAGGCGCGCGCGCTCAGAACAAGACTTTGGCAGCGCCGGTCTACGAAGACGTGGACAAAGCCGTATTTCAGTGGTTCCTGGACAAGAGAGCGAACAAGGTGCCTTTGTCCGGAAGCCTCCTGCAGCAAAAGGCGATTGACTACGCGTGCATTCTGGGGCACGACAACTTTAAGGCAAGTGCCGGATGGCTAAGTCGATTTAAAGCGCGGCACTGCATCGTCGCCAAAGTGTTGTCGGGGGAGTGTGCGAGCGTAGACGCTGAAGCAGCATCTTCCTGGATGGGGAAAAGTTACGAAGGCATAATGGACGAGTACGAGCCCTCCGAAATTTATAATGCGGACGAAACGGGCTTCTTCTATGAAATGTTGCCTTCAAAAACACTAGACCTGAAAGGAAAAGAA
Organism: Amblyomma maculatum; assembly: GCF_055883805.1. NCBI lineage: Eukaryota > Metazoa > Arthropoda > Arachnida > Ixodida > Ixodidae > Amblyomma > Amblyomma maculatum. The sequence goes on along the minus strand of NC_139345.1, from coordinate 36,523,178 downwards.
TGCCATGGCGCAAGCTGAGCAAAAAGCGGGTCACCATTCTTTTATGCTCAAACATGGATGGATCTGACAAGCGTCCCCTCCTCGTGATCGGCCGGAGCAAGACTCCACGGTGTTTTAAACGTAACCGAAAGCTTCCGGTCCAGTACACTGCAAACCAAAAAGCGTGGATGACGCGCGCAATATTCACAAGCTGGCTGGGAGCCTTTGATACGGACATGCGAAAGCAGGGCAGATCTGTCTGCCTTTTTTTGGACAACTGCAGTGCGCACCACATTGAAGACGTTGCCCTGACGAGCATCCGCTTGATTTTTTTTCCCTGCAAACTGCACATCCGTTATCCAGCCTCTTGATCAGGGGGTTATCAAAAGTGTGAAGTCTGCGTACCGAAGAAGGCTCATACAGCGGATGTTGCTAAACATCGAAATGAAGCGACAGACGGAAATTGACCTCTTCATGGCGCTGGAGATGCTTGCCGGCGCGTGGATTGCTACTTCGGCCACGCTTGTCCAGAACTGCTTCAGGTACGCCGGTTTCGCAGCTGGTCAGCACGCCTTGGCAGAACCGGAAGCTGCAAGCGGTGACGATCTGCAGCCACTAACCGAAGCATGGAACGCGCTTCGCAGTGTAGATACAATGGTGCCAGAGGCTGTTGAACTGGAGGACTTTTTGTGTGCAGACGCCGACTTGATCGTGCACGAGGAATTCAGCGACGACGCTATTATCGACAGTGTGCGCAAAGGAAATGAGGCGAGTGACCACGAAGATAGCGAAAACCAAGCACAAGGTAAGCAAGTAAGCTTGCGTGATGTGCTTGATGCATTCGATGTGATCCGGACTTTTCTCGGCGACCACGACGACGACGACGAAGCTATGCATAGCTTATCAAGCTGCGAAGCCAGAGTCGTCAAGCTCCTGCACAGCAATGTCAAGCAGAGCAAAATAAGCGACTTTTTTAATTAAATCTTGGTTCTGGAAGGTAATGGGTGTGCTTATTTGTCGATTTTCGCGACAGCGAAATTCTCGCGACAACGAAAAGGTTTTCCTTCCCCGGCGGTTTCGTTATTGCGGGGTTTGACTGTACTGAAATTGGCTTGTGACGGCACTTACGATGCGAAAAAGCGATACCGTATTTGTCGCGTAATCAATCCACTCGCATAATGAACCCACCCTCTACTTTTGCACCCGAGAATTTGAAAGAAAAAAAAAATGCGTAAAGGCCAGCTCGCTCACATGCAAGCGATTGAGCGATCTCGGCAACGAGCGGCAGCGATAGAGCGAAAATTTTCAAACTTGTTGGAACTGCATCCCTCTCGCCACTTGAGCCACCGCGGCAGCTCAAAACAAGGTTTCCGTGTCGCTGCGGCAGAAATCGCGAGCGTTTTCCCTTGCATGTCGATGGCGCGTGTCACTCCGTTTCGGTGGTCTCATCCACAGCTCATTTCTTGGCAGCGTGCCAAGATGTTACGCAGCGATAACACCCGGGCGCGTTTATCTTTTTGATAGCTCCTGCGGTGGCGGGGAGCGAACTTGGCAGACTGCCCGTGATGGCTTGATTGCACAAGCCACGCCGCGCTTGGGGCGGGTGTCATGATCGCAGCAGCTGACTGCGTGCTTTCGTTGATTCATACATACAGGATAAACGACTCCCACAAAAAAAAAAAAAACTGCCGCCGCTTAACGTCCGAACAGCACGGCGATAAGAAAGGATGACTCTCAAAAAAAAAAAAAAAAACAGAACGAAGAGAGAGCTGCCGTTTCTTAACGTCCGCAGGCGCCATAGCCAGTCAGCCGCCGCACGCAGAGGGTTCGCAACACGCTGGAGAAGGCGTTCGACGTCTGTCTGTAAACGGGCTGAGCTGGCTTGGCGCATGTGTAGCGTCTGCTGTAGGAGAGATAGCTCGGCAAAAGAATGGCAAAAGAATGGGCACACCCACGCACATGGCTTGCAAACGTCATGTGTTGGCACGCGGGAAACGATAACTGCAGATGCACGCACCTTTGGGGAATGGGCGCGGCGCTGCCCAGATCAGCCGTCGCTGAACTGTTCCTTCTCATTCCTTCCGCGCATGGCTTGAAAACGTCACGCGGCAAACGGCTAAGGGTGATGCGATAGTCTTTGAGAAAGGCACATTTTCCAGTGCGTGGTGCGGAGTTCGATATATCGAACAACCGGTGAAATTAAGTTCGATATATAACGTAGCCTTCCTATACTTTTACATGAGATTTTCAAGGGGATATTCCGTGAGTTCGATATAACCAAAATTCAATATATCCGGGTTCGATATAACCAGGTTTGACTGTACTGGCTTTCCATTCTGAGCAGTTCGACACCTTTGAATGCATTTTGTCTATTTTTTCTATTACTTAAATTATCAGTCACACATTTTCCTACATTTTTTAATTAGCATCACAAAGCAGTGGCTTTCATTCTGATCATTTTGACACCTTTGAACCCCCTTTTTCATTTTTTTTTTCATCTTATTCCTCTCGTTCATTAATTACATTGAATTCATAAACTCTTCATTGCCTGTCAATCAATTATCGGTCATTAGAACCACAAATTAATTTTTGTATCATTTTATACGATACAATTTACGGTACAAATTTTTTTTTTTTTTTTACAGAACCTTCGATAAAATAATTTTGACACGTAGTGCAGCTATTACTACGGCGGCAGTTTTTAGAGCGAACGAGCTGTATAAGCTATTGTTTAAAATAACACAAATAATGCGTCGTTTGCAATGTGATCGTTGACTTCCGAAGCCCGCATCGCCGTCCAGTATTTATCGTAGTTGTCTGTGTGCTTCAAAGAGTACACATTGTCAACGACTTATTCAAGTTCGATTTACGGAAAGTAAAAGTCAAGCAAGCAGATTTTTCTCAAGCCACGCCATTTACGGTACTCTGCGACCCACCGCAGATGCAGCGCGAGAGAGTGCTGCATGTGCTCGGAAGGGAGCGGGAGTGCGGCAGTGCAAGGAGAACGCTCAGCTGGTGCGGCCTCCATGTTCCCAGTTTCTATTTTTCTGCCATATATGGCGCTTCCCGTCAGGAGCAGCAGCACCGCCACGTGTTGCTTGGAAGCCTATTACCTGAAGCAGTTTTAAGGCTGTTTGGTTCTTTAATTTTGTGCGTGTGGGCAATATTTCTACTTATGTGTACTTTTTACTCTCTAGCGTGTAAATAAAGGCAACACTAATCTTTGTTGATGATGTCAGAGAGCCTTTTGCTTGGGTTTATTCGCAGACTTTTAAACCCTTCATATAATGAGGTTTTCTTTTTCCCGATTTTGTCAGATTTCCACTTTGTATTATATCGGGTCCGAACCAATTTCAGCCGGAAAAAGCAGTTCCGGGCCCATTATTATGCAGCACTATCAGCATCGGGCTTTCAGCGAGAGAAAACAATATCTAGCAGTATCATCAGTTAACTGTTTTTATCGTTTCGGTTTTGGCACACTGACCATATGACTGTCGCAAGCCCGGTGCTTATGACATGCAGCTGGAAGCAAGTCAAGTGCACCCCGCACAGTGTCGGGACAGCAAAAGCGGCACCCTGCACTTGGAAAGTGTTTCTCAAGGGCCTCACCATGCCCTACAGCTGAATCGTGGACTCTTGACTAGCATTCCCGAGAAGCACACTGGTTACACTTTCAAGAAATGTGGTATACCGAACGCATTTAGAAGCACCAAAGAAGAGTTCCGGAAAGATGTCACTAGCAAAGAACTCGCTGTGGACGATGCACCGAACATTAACGATCATGAAAACCCCAAATTCGAGAACATTTGCTACGTGCATTCGCTGGCACCTTGTGCACTGGCGTGACATGTCCTAGTAGGAAGCAAATTCATCCTCTTCTCCTCAGGTTGCGTGAAGTTCTCTGTTCAAGCATGTCTGATCTTGAAGGGGAGTGAACCAGTACTGGCACGTGAGGGTGCGTGGAAAACTTCGACGCCTGGCATGGTGGGGTGGGGCGGTGTTGGAAATGCAACGCAGATCGCATACATCTTGTTGGGCGACCATGAGATGTGAGGCAAATACATACATTTGTTGATATTTATACTCTGTTTCATACATCAAGTGCAACACTGCCAAAGCTAGAGCTCTTGTTTGCTTCGCATCCGCGATGGAAAATAGTGCCTGCTCTTAACGAGTAGAAGTAATAGTTGCTTTGTCTGCAAGTTTAATTCATTTTACATTTGCCATCAACTCCATAAAAAGCACCTTTTTTTTTTAGAGAGAAAAGATCAGATTCGGTGATGTTTGTTTGTCGTTTTTGTTCGTGTCGCGCTTTCGCTGCCCCGCAACCCTGCCAGCGGTGCCCTCCGTGGTGCGCAACAGTGACCTCGACTTCCTCTTCAGAGCGGATTTTTTCTATCAGATCCGCACTGCGAAGATGCCCAGGCATGCGAAGCAACTTATTGCAAATGTGTATGCTCGGAATAGAGCCCGTTTCTGCAGAAACCACTCAGACACGAAACGAGCGCGTAGTGATACGCCTCCTTTTTTTTTTCTTGAGGACTACTTGCGTAGCTTTCGCTGCGTTGCATCTGATGTATGAAACGGAGTATAGAGCGCAGCTCTTTGGTGCCTGTTCCTGCGTTCTGCGTTGGTGTCGTGCCTTGTAACCAGCTCCGCCCCTGTGGCGGTGACCGCGGGCATTCTCCAATTGCTGCGTGTACCCACCTTTCTTCCCGTGTGGCGGCGACGGTGTTCTCCGGTTGCTGAAACAATGGCTTCGGCATCAGCGGATCACGGAGCATACATCCCAAGCCGAAACGCAGAGCCACGTTGACCTTTCCCCACCGGGGTGGCTCAGTGGCTACGGCGCCCGACTACTTTTCCCAAGGACGCGGGATCGAATCTCAGCCTCGGCGGCCGGTTTTCGATGGAGGCGAAAAAGCAAGGCGCCCTTGTGCTGTGCGATGTCAGTGCACATTAGAGCTTGAGGTAGTCGAAATTTCCAGAGTTCTCCACTACGGCGTCTCTCGTAGCCTGAGTCGCTTTGGGGCGTTAAACCCCACAAACCAACCACATTGACCTTACTCGCTAGTGGCATCAGTCAGTCCACTCTCTCTTCACCACGCAACAATACCCGGGTTCGAACCCGACCTCGGCGGCTGCATTTCGATGGAGACGAAACGAAGAGGCGTCCGTGTGCTGTGCGATGTCAGCGCACGTTAAAGATCCCCAGGTGGTCGAATTTTCCGGAGTCCTCCACTACGATGTCTCTCATAGCCTCAGTCGCGTTGGGACGTTAAACCCCACAAACCAAACCAGACCAATTTCTATGGGCCCATGCGCTGCTTCCCACGACCTCCCGGTCCACAAAGCTTCCTTCATGACAGTCAGCTGTTAGGGGAGTGTTTCTTGAAAAAATATGAGTGAAAAATAAAAAAGTTGTCTGTAATCGTACATACATGTCTTGTTTGAATTCTTTATCTCAGTCTATCTAAAAGCTGAAACATCTAATGAGGTGCACTTAAATTTCGCATTAGGAAGCAACGTAATTGTAGGCAATTTTTTTCCTCCATCACATTTTATATGGATGAAAACTTTTTTGCCATTTTTGCTATCCCAAAATTACACCGCATATGGTATGTGGGCTTTTAAGGATATAAAGGAATTAATTTTTGCACCATGCAGGACTACGTTACAATGAGAGTCTACTCTATTCTTTCCTGGAGGGAAGCAATGTCACTCGTGAGTTGCACTAGCACATATTGCACATTGTCGTTTTATCGGGCTGACTAATTGAAGGTTCCACTCATCGGTCTGGGGTGATATTCCGAGTTTGCTTCATTATTGAAAGTCACTATCTCTCCGATCTCGAGTCATCTGATCGGATGTAATACCACTTCTGGTTCCGGCGTTTCCACCAATCAGATGACTCGAGGTCGGGGAGAAAGCGACGCTTTTAATAACGATGCAAACTCTGAATACGGCCCCTGAAAAGGGCTGCCAAATTATGTGCCAGAAAAAGGAAATTTGCAAAGCCAATTCTGATCAGCCACCTGAAGACAGAAATGGAGACCTGCGGACAGTCACATGTGCAACCGTATGGAATTGAATTTATTCACACAGTTTTGCTTGAGGATAGGCAAAAAAATACAATGCTGTTGTATCTTGCACTTAGATTGTGAGATGCATTGCTATTTGCTGTGCTGTGGTGGTCAACGACTTCAAGAGCTAAATGTGGGAAATATCTGTGAATTTTGTTTTGTAGAAAGCTTGTGCAATCTGTTGTGTTGATGTAGCCATTGATTTTTTGCCGTTTGTTAGGGACTTCAGGAATGTTATTTTACAAAGCACCTGTAAGCACCATTGTAGGCGATGGTCTCTGGGTGCTTTCATCTGCTTTGGAGATTAAGGCTAGAGGAATTGCTACTTGATTGAACAACGCATGGGGCTGATAAAGGAAATTAACTAAAAACTGTGGGTTAGGTGGCATGGGCTCATGTCTCGCTAGAAACGAACAGAACCTAGCTATTTTAAAGGTGAAAGAGATGCACAGTTCGAGGCTAAATCTGCTTCTGTTCAGGGGATCAAAAGCTGGCTGCAGAGCGAATTGTTCTGAGATGGCCAGTGGAACGTGCATTTGCTGCCGCGGAACAAAAGGCTGCTCCACATCAAAGACTGGGATAATTTGTCATAATTAACTCTGCAGCCATTGGTAGTGCTGGCATGGCAAATTGATTTCTTCGTATCAACTCTCTACTGCCAGCTACCAAAGTCATCATTGTGTACCACATGTCCAGAGGTGTGCATTTTGCAGTCCTTGCTGTCGTAGTGTAGCAACTGACTATTCATTGCCCTGTTTCAGACTGAAGAGTCTGTGAAAACAGCACGGGGCATGCTGGAGTACGCAGAAGAGTCCATCCAAGTGCCTAGGCTATTGGTCGGTAAGTATAATGCGCATCAGGCTCAACTTATATTGTTCTGGTGCTCCTAACTTGATGTTAACTTGTGTTTTCCCATTTGTATAAAAAAACCTTATGTTTGCTGTAAAACCCGATTGTAATGAGTTCAAAGTGGGCTTCCTTCCTCTTGGCCGGCCCTCCAGGTCAACATGACCAAGAATCTGTGCCTGTGACTGGAAAATGTGGTGCTGTTGGCATGCGTGGATGTTGATGAATTTTGTGCAGTCAGTTAAATATTACATTTGCACTTTGTTGTACAAATATCACATGAATAGGGATAGGAAAGGGCCATGAGAACAATAAGTCAAACTCTGATGTATTAGACTTTCAAGCAATAACAGCAGGTGTTGTTGAATTGTTTTAAACCAGGTGATTGTGATGCGCTCGGAAGTGTGGCCACAGTGTGCCTTGCTCACCACTCACTCTTCCAGCAGGTACAGGACAATGATTTTAATGGTAGCTCTGCATCGTAAATAATCGTAAATAATTGTAATATCTTGAGTTCACAGCTTCTGATGTGCTTGTGACAATTAAAAACGGGACATTTATTCATATGCTACTACACCGTCACCCTCCTGCCTTCAAGTATAAATTAAAAAGTATGCTGTGGATATCTGAAGCAATCTCTTAGCTTTGCTGTGAGCTTCTTTTTAAGAATGTTGATGTGTCTTGCTTGTAGCCTTGGCATTGCAGATAGGCCAGAAGTGTGTGAATGGTGCAGGGGCGCTCTCCTGTTTACCCCAATGCTCAAGTGCACTGCACAAAAAAAAGGCAGGCACAGGCGAGGCCACAGATAGTTGCTCTAGCGTGGAAAGTGAAAAGCTACTTATAAGCCATGCAATGTTGTTTTCTTATGCGCAGGTAAGGTGATAGGGAAGAATGGCCGTATCATTCAGGAGATGGTGGACAAGTCGGGTGTAGTAAGGGTCAAGATTGAAGGTGACAACGAGAATGAGAGCCCCCGGGAGGAGGTGGGTACTTTTCACCTTTGTGGTGTTAGTGGTTGTCTCTTCATGTGCATACACTTTGTCTCGTGGTTTGCGTGTGCTTTTTAAAAGCTGTCAGGTGATGCCTGTTTAGAGAGAAGGCATTGGGTCTTGCTGTTCAGGAAGAGTACACACATAGCACTTTGGCAAGTATGTATTTCCACACGAGTTGCAAAGGGTTTGGATGTGTTCATGATAGGTGCCTACTACTACAGTATTTGAGCTGTGAAAAGAAATGTGCAACTGGGGGCCATTAGTGAAGGAATATTACCAAGAGAGCATAGAGCACTTGTAGCACTTGTTTTCTTACCATATGTTAAAAAAAAATCATGCTACAAACTCTCTAACAAAAATAGCTAAGATGTCTTTTGTCGTATATTTGTCTGATAGTGTAGTTGGGATTGTGCATTAGGTCGGTGACCTGACATAGCTCTTTTAACTCTGTAGAACTTCACTTGAATGAACAGTGAGGAGGGCTCACTTATGAGGTGCATGCCAAAGCTTAAGGCATGCAGAACCTCGGCATCATTATGCAGAAGGTGTATCTGTCTGGGCCCTAGTGCGTGCAGTCCAAGCGTGCTTTATCCCAACAGTTACCCCATTCTACATGGCAAGGAAAAGCGGATGCATCAGACGTTATTGGCCCCTCAATGGTGAGCTTTGTTCTGTTCGTATTGGTTCAGGTTTGTCAAAGCATGCCTGATGTTAAGATGGGGTTCCTGGCTCTTCTCTTTCCCTCCTAATTAAAGTGTTTATGCAGAGTCTGCTTTAAAATTTTGACAAGTTTCAACTCTATTGCTAGTGTGTGTATGAACCATAAAAAGTTCACTCAAGTGAAGTTTTGTTCAGGAGGCAGCACATGCTAGTCATTTAACCAATTCTTTTTTTCTGCACGAACCCCGGGGCTGGGCAAGGTTAACCTTGTCTGTGGTGTGGTGAAGCAATGTTATTGGCATGGGGTGCACAGGATATTGCAGAGAGGCTTGCATGCATCTTTCTGCTTTGGGGGACTTAAAATAAACAGCCAGAATGCTCAGGGCCACCATGAAGGAGCACATGGACAAATGCCGATACACTAAACAGCGCTGGCCTTGGCGCTCCTTCCTAGTGTCCCATACGTTTGGGCTGGTTGTCATACTATTTTGCCCAAGCCCACTGTTTTAGTTTCTTATTTAGGCACTCTTGCTTAAGCATTTATAATGGACTAGCAATGTGCAGCTGCTGCTGAAATAGGCATTTTTCATACCATTAGGCAGTAGTGTTCCTCTTAATCTTGCGTGCTAATGCTTCATGTTCTGTAGTAGAAATTGTCATGTCTGCAAAAACACTCTGCAATGTCGCCGTGAAGAGAAGTACACTTGCCGGGACCAAACTTCATATGGGTCTAAGGTTGCAGTGAAAAGATGAAGGAAAAAATAGGCGAAAACAAACTTGGCTGTACAGAGCAGGGGCGTGTTTTGTTGTTGGTGCATAAGCATGGAGGTGCCATATATACAATGCGCCGCCACTTCATGATGCATTGTCATCTGTGTCACTGATACTGTTCTATTTTCAGTTATTGTGTCATTGCTTAATCGGCTCTCCATTTTTTAGTTAATGTAAAGAAAGGACATGTAAGCATTCGGAATTCATAGAAAAACTTGTCGAATATTCAGTGCTCTCGCTCTTAGCTGCTAACCGGTCTGCTCGACCTTGAGCATTTAGTTAGAATCGGGGGACTCTACTGGTTAGAGGGATAGAGTAATAGCGGGGCGCGACAATGCACGCATACGGAATGCTGCAATAAATGGGCGGGAGTTGCGGCAATTGCTTTGAACATGTGCACTCACACCTCTGTGTTACCCTATTCCCCTTACATATAGAGTACCACATCACTGAACCTGGGAATTTACCATTTAATTTATAAGATTTGAAAGGGTGCTTAAAATTGGTGGGTAGCACTTTGCATGACATGTGAAGTTTGAACCTGGCTACACTGAAAATAATGTAGAAGCTACCCATTTAACTGGAATGTGTAATACGTTGCCAAGACATATCGATTAAGCTAAGCTATGCAAATATGTCTAAATAAGCTCTGATTCGCAACAAACCTAGGCAATTACTTTTACCTTTTTTCTTTCCCTTGCACATAAGGCCACAAACTTGAGTTACTAACAGTGTAATTTTTGCCGTTTGTCTCTGCCTGCTTGGAGTGATAGAAACATTTTCAGCAGTAATGGAAATTTATTCGATTTTGCCAACATTTTGCGGCTTTTTCACTGAATGGCTATATGTGCACAGTACTGTAAAAGCTCATTAATTCGAACTTCTAGGGACTGTAAGATATGTCCGAATTAACCAAATGGCCGAATTATCGAGAGAACAAAAAAAAAAAAAAAAAACATGCACGATTTTATCTCAACATACCTTTATAAAGTAATCACGGATGCTTGTCTGCTTTCCCGCAGAAACCCGCGCAGACACTATTTTCCTCAGTCCTTCCAGGTGCTCAGCAGCGCGCATGCCATCTACAGTGCCCCAACAAAATTCCTCTAACACGAGGGCCTCTGCTGCTTCCTTCACAGTGCGAGGAGGCCGAGGCTGCTCCTCTCGTAGCCCCTCTTCCTCCTCCGAATCTTCGCCCCGGACAATTTCTTCCTCAGTTAGAGAGCCAGCTGTAGCAACGCCGTCATCAATGCTGATGTAATCGGCGAGTGTCACCGCATCCGGCAGCACACCTTCGAAATCTGGGCAGTCATCTGCATTGTCGTCTGGCGACACTTCTTCCACTGTGTCATTGCAGGGCTCTGGCAAAACGAAGCCACTGTGTCGAAAACAGTTAGCGATGACGTGCGCAGGCGTTTTCTTCCAAATGTAGGCAAGAATGTTGACCGCGCTCAGAAGATCCTTGTCGTACTGCTTGCCGACTTCATTGCACAGTAGCATGCATTCCAGCACACGCCTGCGGTATTTAGTCTTTTATACCTTGGTCCATCGGTTGGAGGGCCGATGTAGTGTTGGGCGGCAAAAAAACAACTTCATTGTTGTTCAGTCCGGTGGCACTGTTATGTGCACTACAGTTGTCAAGGACAATTAACACCTTGCGGTTCTTCGCGGAAAACTGTCGGTCTAACTTTTGTATCCAGCCGCGAAAAATTTCCGATGTCATACAGGCCTTCTTATTAGCCCGGTACTCCATCAGAAGAGCAGGCATGCTCTTAAAGCACCGTGCCTTTTGTGCCTTTCCACTGACAAGCGGAAAGCGCTCTGTCCCTGTCATGTTTGCGGCTAAAAGAACGGTGACTCGTTTACTCCTTTTTCCTTCGATGCAGGGATCTCCTTTCATTGTTTCATTGTCACAGTCTTGTCAGGCAATGCCTTAAAAGAAAAGTGCTGTTTCATCAGCATTAAAAATGTCATTTGGATCATATGCCGCAATATGTTATGTTCCAGCAGCTGGCAACATCTTCGTTGACGGCACCTCTTTCGCCGCACACAGTCTTGAAAACGAGACCTTGTCTGTCTCTAAAGCGCGCACACCACCCTTCTGACGCTTTGAATCCATCGATATGCATCATCAGTGCAAACCTCTCGGCCTGCGCCATGATGAGGGGTCCGCTCAATGGGAGGCTTGCATCACGCGAGTTGACCACCCACCGAAGCAAAACTTCTTCCAACTCCGGATGAGCTGCTGTTCGCATACGCTTTCTTGACGCTTGGAACTTCTCGCTTTCGAACGCCTGAAGAATCTGTTCTGCATTTTTTACATATGTGCTTAAAGTACTCCTTTGAACGTCATATTTTTTCATTGCTTCTTGTCGGGAGAGCCCGTTCTTAAAGGTCCACAGAAACGGCCTCCAAGAAACCACTGATAAACGTGTTCAGTGTGTAGAACACATCATTTTGAGCATTAACGCAAAGTAAAACTCCTTGGAACAAAGCCAGCGATTTATTATTAATTTTTAAAAACAGCCTTTTTTGAAATTCGCGGGCAGAGGGAATGTCGCTTGGCGGTGTCGCATGGAACTATTTCCTAATCCCGTGACGTCACGGGTCGGTTGACTGGCAAGGCTTGATAGAAGCTGCCATTCGCTGCGGTCACTGCAACCATGACGTCACGAACACACTTCCGGTAGCTGCGAAAGTCGTCTGCTCGTGCGCTGCTCGAACTCTGTGCGGGCTGTTACAGCTCGCCGCCCTTATCGGTTAGGTGGCCATTGCCCATTAAGTGCAACAACTGAAGTGACGCAGGGATCGGCAGAACGAAGCTGCATTTACAAATATCTTATTTATATAACGTGGTTTCAGGAGTATCGGAGTGTCGTCCGACGAGGCGTCAACAGCACGGTCAAGCACCGCACGATGGCAGCACCTCCTTGACCGCCGTAAACATCGCCGCTGTGGCCCCTCCTCCCGCATACCGTTCGCGAACGACACGGCGGATCGTTAGCACCGATGTCCGAAATAAAGCGTGCTAAAATTTGTTGGCGTCTAGAATATTGAGCCGAATATCAAGTATGAAGCCCTCGTGAGGATCGCTGACCAGCAGCAAATTGCTGGTAAGAGCGATAGCCGTGATACAAGCTAGTTTCTGCTCAAGCCAGCTGCTGCTGGTGCGTTTCGGCTGATCCGATCTGCTCGTACTAGCTCTGCGATTAATGCGTCGGCAGAGTTAATCCTATAATTATTTTACTATGGCAGGATAGGAATCACTATAAGGCAGTTTCATAAGTAGACGATTTACGACAGCGTTGATCATGTTCCAAAGCGTCGACCGCCGCGGCTTCGAAGCGAAACAGTAGGCCTAGCGACGACTAGGGACGGTCACGCACGGCGCCGGCATTCGCCGCGCTCGCACGTTCCACCCCCGCGGTAATTGTGTAACGTACCTCAGCCTGCTCGCGGCATCCTGTGCTTCAAGCGTTGCAAACTCGTGTACTTTCATAGCTAAGGCCGCGTATTTTTTGGCGTTCTGCTCAGCAACAAGCCGTTCAAATGATACTGTAGGCACGACAAGGCTTCAGTACGCAGTCGCTGCGCTGTCGGCCGTAATCGAAGACGTCGGGCGGAACCATAATCTATACATCGATCTTTAAACGTGATACAGTGGGCAAATGAGTAACTTTGTGAAGCAGACCTGCTCGTACGTTTCGCTCACTCGGACGCCGACGAGTAGCTTCCGTCAACAGACGCCGTCATAACCTCGGTTAACGACGCAAACCGAGGTCGTCAAGCTCGGTTTGCGGTAACCGCGGTTAGTGTTGCAACCATAGTTTGGTCCGCCGTGTAACGTAGGATAACCACGGGTTCGCGGTTACACTAACCGTCGCTGCGCGAACTGGCGAACTCTTCAGGCGTGTGCAAGCGAGGACGGGTTGGCGCGAGTACGCCAGCGAGCGAGCGCGCGGCAGCCGGAAGTTCGTCGAAGTGACGTATGTCTGGGCGGAGCTTTGAACTTGCTTGTATTCTTTGTTTTTTTATGGCTCCCTTCGGCGTACGAGTTGAGAGGGAAAATTGGAAGGGTCATTTTTAATCGCCGATATCTCTAGTGTTGCAGAAGCTAGATCGAAAATTTTTGCGGGAGAATGATGGGTGGTTCAATAACTATCAGTGTTATGGCGTTGTTTACCCTTCTTTGTGACCCCTTTCAGTGGACCTTTAAGGGCCCGCAAAATTTCCACTTTGGTAGCCAAGTCCTTGGCCTCGTAGCTCTTTGGCCGTTTCGCCTGTGTTGCCATCTGGGGCAAGTGCGGTGATACCAGCGCACAACAGAGAAGCAATGAGCCGCACTAAAGCGAGCAGTCTTAGTACAACAGCGTAGCGCACCGACAGCAGCAAAACGACAAAATGGCGCCGCCAGTAATGTCGACTCTTGAAAAAACAAGAAAAAGCGCCCATCCAGCCACAAGTCGAGCCAATTGATTAATTGATGTCCATGACGATGCTGCTTTTGGGTATCGCTATTGCGCCGCATTCATCTTATTTTCGTTTTCGAGCCTCGGTAGCTGCCCGAAGTTGTCCGAATTATTCGTTGTGCGGTCAAATCTGTCCGAATTAACGAGAGTTTCGTCCCATAGACTCCTATACATAATTCTGGGGACCAGGCGCGAAGGTCGAATTATCTGATTTTCCAAATTCACGGGAGTCTAATTAACAAGTTTTTACTGTATATCAGTGGTGCCATGCCTTTCATGCAACCTAGGGCATCTTCACAGGTCTTTTGTTGTTCTGAGCTACAGTTTACACATACAATAAAAGTGTTAATTTGAGCTTCAAAGGACTAGAGGAAAAGTTCAGCAAGAACCACTTGCTCAGGTATAGTGCATTCATTTGGTGAAGAAAAACTGGGCGATGTTCACATGCTTTGGGAGTTGGAACAATGCAATAATTATTTTTGCATTTCCATCAATGCTTAATTGTGTGGGCACTCAGAATTTGCAAAGGAGACTATCCTTTAAGGCATCCTTCAATGTGCCTGTCCGAGCAGCACTTGGCAAGCAGGCAGTTGTAGTACACTGAAAGAAGCCACACGGATGGAAATGATGGAAACATGCTAAAGTGCAGCTGATAGCTACCGTTGCAACAGACTGATGTAGAGCTTATGTAATAGTGAAGCCTGAAACTAAGTGATCAATCTAATATGAGGCCTTTCATGCTTTTGTTGCACCTGCCATTTCTGCATGTCGCAGATGCGCTATCAACTTCGCAGCAATGTAGTTCAGGTTGTGCTGATCATTCCTCAATACGGCCGGTCTCGAACTAATGCAAGCAGTGCTTAAAGTCTGCCTCTATCTGAGGGAGGTCTCTAGTGACTCGAGCAGAGGTGGAAAGGGAGAGAGAAAGCGGCTGGGGACCTGCTTCGCGCATCATTTTACAAAGGGGAGAAATTATTGCTCTTCGTCTTGGGTTTTAGAAAATGTTACGGTTCTTTTTAAAGCTCACGATGGAAACTGCGGAAACAAGGGAGAACTGATTTGAAAACCACTGTCAAAATAAAAAAATGGCAGCCTGCATCATACTTATGCAGTTTTTATATATTCGTGCGCAGGGGGGTCTCAGATCCCATATTGGTGGACCCCCCTAAGACCCCCTTGACTTTAAGCCCTGAATGCAAGGCCCATAGCAGTTATAATTATATGGATATTTGAATTTGCGTGGATCAAAGTAGCAAGTTTTTTTGCAAAGTGTCAGAGGCCAGAAAACATCTGAAAAAGTGTCAAAATCCTGGAACAGTGAGGTACAGGTCAATGCAGGCTAAGAGACTCAGTTTGTAATGTGCATAGAGCTAATTGCATACATGTAAACATTCGCTGTCATTTGCAGGTGCCTTTTGTGTTTGTGGGCACAGTGGAGAGCATCGGCAATGCCCGCATCCTCCTCGAGTACCACCTGGCGCATCTCAAGGTAATCATGGCCGTTGTGTGGGCTTGTGTGTGTCCATTTGTCCATCCTGGCTCCAAATTGTACTTGTTTCACCCCCCCCTTCCCTTCCAGGAGGTAGAGAAGCTGCGCCAGGAGAAGCTTGAGATTGACCAGCAGCTTCGGAGCCAATTGGGAGCTCCTCCGATGGGAGGTGGGGGCCGCCGGGGGGGCCTGAGCTACCACCCTGCATCCGAGCATCACGAGGGTGGGCCTCCACCACCCACCATGGGCCGGGGAGGCCGTGGCCGGGGAGGGGCTCCTCGTGGAGGAGGTGCACCCTGGGGCGGCCGGCGCTGGGCTGCTGGAGGAGATGGCGGAGGACGCTATGGCTCTTCGGCAGGTGGGCAGCACAGCCGCAGGGGCCGGGGCAGACCCTAGGGTGCACACAATAGCAGGTTGTGTCATGATTGCGTGCAAGTATGCTGCATCCTCTGGAGTAGTGGGAGCCTGCACCTTCAAATTCACAACAGAAGCATTGCACATGAGTGTTTGCATTGCTTCAGAATGTGAGGCATCTGAACAAGCTCATGACTGTTAGCGCAACCCAGTTGCATGTTTTTAGGAGGGGTGTGCACTTTTTGGACCAAAGGCTGTGTTCAAGCAGTAGTCTGACACAAAGCACTGGCTCTCTGTGTTTGGCAACACTTGATGCAGAAGGAGGTTGTATGAAGCTGCATCTGGGGTTACAAGATTTAATGAGAATTTTTATTCTCTGAACCAGCTAAGAATGGACACTGCTCACTTGCAATGCCACATCTGACCAATACGGTACGGATTCTGTGTGCAACTTAGTGGCAAGTCTTTTGGTGGGAGCCTTCCTTGCATAGCGGGAAAACTACATGGCCTGGTGCTCAGCATTGCTGCCTTCTCTGGTGTCACACTTACCTTGCCTGTGATGTAACAGTCTAGTCTACTGAGCACCGCCCGTTGCATGACCAGCGGCACTTGGGGCGGCAGGGATGGCGCCTCCTGGAGTGTGTGTGTGCGCAGGCGGTCCTGTAGGCTGTGGAGGATGCGCCCAGTGCCAAATGCCCGCAAGGACCCTCGCCGGTGTGCCTTGACTGTGTGCCGGACTGTGTGTGTGCGCCTGTGTGGTCGGGGAAACCTTGCACCTGCAGCAGGGGCGAAAGGGTCCATGTGAGAGCGGATCACCGTCAAAAATTGTGACTGGACGCGAAGCCAACTTTGTGCAAATACGGTGTCTGTGCCTGGACCACGCAATAAACGAGGCTGGCCTCTTCTGTCACCTGGGCTGTGTGTGTGAGCTGCCTGGGGGGAGACCCTTTCGCTCCTGCTGGGGCAGCGTGCTCTGCTACTGCAAGGGTCTTCCTCCTCCACATTGGGAAGTGTGGCGACCTTGTATGCCAGGGAGAGGGCATTCGGCTCTTATAAACACAGCTGGGGTGACATTATTTCAGGGAGCTTGAAGTGCTGCCACAGAGCGCCACAGATCTTAAGGCTGGCTCCTTAGCTTTTTGCGCTGTCAGCATGGTGCAGCTGGGCCACGAGGGCTGTCCCTTGCAGGCTTCAGGCCCGACCGCCAGAACGGTCCTCCCGAGCTGCCTAGGCGAGGAGGCGGCCGTGATCGACGCCGAGTGACTGACGAGGACGAGTCGCTGCTGGACAGCCACGAGGTGTCAAGTGTGGCCAGCCTGGACAGGGGCAAGTGGCTCAGTCCTTGGCTGGGGATGGGTTGGAGGGGGGGGGGGGGGGGGAATATTTGTGGGAAACACTTGTCTGTGCGGAAATTCGTTCAAACTTCGGAAAACTCATGGAAGGTTTGAAGTATGCATACCTGTTGGGACACATTGCTGCTACATGAGGAAAAGTTAGCCTTGTGCTCTCTGTCCATTCAGATGTCTTGAAGCATTACAAACCTGAGCAGCTGCTGCTTGGCAGTTCATTGCTAGGAATTGTTGCTGCTTCTGAATGGCGATTTTTAAAACAGTCTTAATTGCTGGTTTTATTACATATTTATTACTGTGAAAAGTATCCCATTGCTAACAAACTGCATAATACCTTGAGTGTCTGGCTGTTAGTACTTGGTACTTCAGCCAGCATACACTCAAGATCCAGCACCACCTGACACTATTGGCCAAGATACTTCCCTAGTCTCGCAACCTTGCAAAGCAAAAAGGCAGTTATAAGTAAAACCAGAGCAAAGAAAAATGGCAGCTTTTGCCAGTAATTAGTCTAAAATTCCGCTTTGTGGTCCCAGTACTTGCTGTCATTTCGGCCTTCTGATGAGGTACTTGCGCACTTGTAGCTAAAAACTAAGGGTATAACCAATTGCTTCTCATGCCTGACTTACATGTTGATTTCGTGGTTGGAAGCAACAAAAAAGCACTAAATAGAAGCTTCCAAAGATCCTGATAGGTACCCATTGGAAAAAGCAAGAAATCATGAATTACTTTTACACTGTAGTAACGTACTTATGCTGCTAAGATTTTTTCCTTAATTTCATTGTCATCTTTGCATAATTGTACTTCCCTGTGGATATGGGCATGACATGAGGCCTCTGAGGGCCACAGTTTGATGAAGGCAAGGACACCAGTACAGTTAGAACCAGTGCACATTAAAAACACACTACTACGGCATCGCTTGCATTACGCAGTTTCCTTCGACATGTCCATTGCAAGAAGCAGTATAAGGTGTTATAGGGAAGCCCGGCACTGATATTTAAAAATAAGCATTTCAGCATACGAGTACAGCTTCTGCGACACAGTATTGTTGGCAGCAGAAAAATTCATTACTAAGCTGGCTGACTAATTCTTGATTATTACATTTTTAACTTTTACAGTTAAGTGTCTAGGTGCAATTAGGAATTTAGCCAGCCATCAGATAGTCATTACAATTTCGAAAATTTATCAGCTATGTGTCTACAAGTTTTAGTGATCTCTCGTCGGAAAACACATGCTTTTGAAAATCCCTTATTCTAAGCCACGCTACCAGCATGTGGCTCACTGGCATGTGGCTCAAGTGCAGCATGGCCTTATCTAGATAAATCCCACATTGGTCTCTGCGTGAAGATTGCGTGCTCAGCAGTGCAGGTGGGATAGAGAGGTTGACGTGGCACTTGCATCTGGCCTCTAGCAGTTCTTGAGGGCCATTTGAAAATTCGAAAATTCTTCCTGGTCCCATTAGGCCCATTAGGCATTCACAAGACTTGGGGCTTTGCTGGGAGCACTATTGGTTTTGGCCCAACAAATATTTGCTATCTTGTGCCACAGCGCACACGCTTTCAAGAAACCTGCGCTTAAAGCACTGCCCTCGGCAAGTCCTGTCACCTCTCTTTCTGCACACCGCTGCTTGCTGCACCAGCCCGCACAGAACAGAGGTGACACAACACTTTTGCCTTTGATTGGTGACGCTGGGTGTGGTGCTCATAGCGATGGTTTTTTGATACTGCAGGTTTTTCGCATGATATAGCCATAGTTATTGAGCCACAGCATCAAGGGTAATCGTGTTTTCAAAATTCTAGAGGCTGTTATGGCTATTGCTAATGGTTGGACATATCTATGATTACAACTACTAACTGAAATATAAATAAAGGGTTAATTACCAGAAATTATTTAACCAGCAAACATTGTTTGCCTGTCTTCTCTTCTCTGCCACACTGGTGCAGTAGTGCCACAGAAGTAGCCTTCGCGTCTCAGAAAACCTATTTTTAAAAAACTGGTGGCAACCTTCCTTGAAACGCTTGGTGCATATACTTTGAGGGGCTCATAATGTTTTATGAACCTGCAGAGAGTGTGGCTTCAACAGAAGGGCCACGTAACCGACGACCAAACCAGAAGCGCCGGCCGAGGCGTTACGGTGGTCCAGAAGGTGGTCCACAGCAGTCACAGTCACAGCAAGGGCAGCAACAAGCAGGCGGAGACCGTGTGGCCGCGCGCAGCTTCTCGGAGCCTCGGGACCCCAAAGAGGGCAATGCAGCGCAGCCGCTGCCTCCAAGAGATCGCAAGGTAAGTGCATTCACTGCCTTTCCCTTGTACCTGTTAGCAGAGGAACCCACATTCTTAAACATGGGCTCTACAGTCAAATCTCGATATAACGAATCCCGCGGGACCGCGAAAAATCATTCGTTATTTTGAAATATTGTTGTAATGAAAAATTGCGATTATAAGCCAGTGGTCAAACCTAGGTATGAAAATGACATACCTTGGCAGTAGGCACGTGTTTAGACAAGCAAAACCTCAAGTGAAAAGGTTGCACTAACTCCAAAGCTGATTTATTTGAAGAAATTCATTATTTTCTTCTGCCGCATGTAGCAAACACGACCGCGCACTACATTACACCACTACAGCACATACACTTTCCGCTTTCCGGAACACCTCATCGCGTGCGTGATTGCACCGAGCGATGAAAGTTCAGACTTTGTCCATGTGCAAAAAGAAAAGAAAAAAAAATCGGAGTTTTTTATGACCTTATCTTCAATGCTCCCTGAGCTTTGAAAATCTTGTCTCGGTCTTTCATAGTGATCGCGGCAGTCGATGGGGCAATGCTAGCGGTCTGTAGAGGCCGAATCGCTTTTTCCCTGCGTCGATTTCTTGCAGTGAAAGCAGCTGCGTTCATATCTTCTTGGCACTTCGCTGGCTAATATCATCGCCAATCTCGCACAAACTTCACAATAAGATAATCAGCGGCAAAAAAAAAAATACCGTCCCGCACGCGCGAACGCACGAACGACCGAGTCGCGTACGGCACACAACACAGGAAGAAAAAAAACGCAGGCAGCTAGGCCTGCTGGCTACTGCGTAATAAACCATAGCTTCATGGTGGCGCTAGGAGCTGGTCCTAGATGTCCTGATGATGATAGCTACAGCCCACGGACCATACACACAGAAACGGCGGTTTCTGTTTCGTTTCACGCGAGAGTTGCAAGCTGCGGTGCTGTTAATTTTAGCCAAATTCGTAATACTGATGTTCCAAAATTATAGAACAAGAAATAAAATACGTTCGTTATTCCGAAATATACGCTATTTTGAAATTCGTAATTCTGAAATAGTTTTACATTGAAAACATGGCAAATCTGCCGGGGATTCTTAAAAAATTTGTTAATTTGAAAAGTTTGTTAATGTGGTGTTCGTAGTAACGAGATTTCACTGTATAGGGTGCAACCAATTAGAACAAATTCACTTTCCCGATTGCATCTACTGATGACAGCAGGCTTCTAGCAACCTCCAGGCTGCCTTCATCATATTTGGAGCCACTTAAGAAGTATGCGAAAATTAATATGCTTATCAGACAGCCATCAGAAAGAAAAAGAAGCAACAAATGCACTGTGCTTTGCATTTTACAGGTAAAGTTGTAAGAAAAAAAATAACATAGATAAGACTGTCTTGGTATCTGATAGCCTAAATGAAATTATAGCAAAAGCTTAATTTGGCCTACGAAGGGACTAGGAAGAATTTTTGAACTTCAAATGGCCCTCAAAAACTGCTAGAGACCAGATGCATCACAGTAACATTATTTAATGAATGCCTTGAATATGATGAAAATTAATCAGTATGTGATTTTTCATTGTTTTATTTGGGTGTCTTGCTTTGCGCATGCTGTTGGGAATGGTGAATTATTCCAGTATCATAAGAGCCACAGTGGCTCATTTCCCGGTGTGACGCAGTGGCAGTGATGCTTCTTTGCAGTCCCGTCGTATTTCGATTGCTTCACTTCAAGGACTCTGCAGTGAAGCATTCTCAAGGCGCAATACAGTCTTCCACGCTTAAAGCAGTGTGGTTCTGCGTACTTTAAGGGGGGGACACGGCTTTTTGCGGCCGAAAATTGGTCTAAAAATTGGATTTTTTATTTCTTCATTTTTGCGGTCCTGAGATGTTTCCGCAACTATCTGCAAATTTTAGTTGAAAAATACCGCCTAATTCGCACGTTACAGCGTTCCAAAAATGCGAATCTGAGCGTTTGGCCCTTTAAATTGATGTCAAATCACGCTGAGTCGGCGTTCGTGAGCAAACATCCGAAGCGGGAAAACAAAGGGACAAATTTGCGCGAAACACGCGCTGCTACTGGGCTCCGAAAGCATGCTATACAAATGGCCACTTTTGGTTGGCTGCCCGCGTCGACTGTTTGCGGCCTGTCGCCATTTTGAAAAGGTCGCGTAGGCTATTCCTATGTCACAATCGGCGTTCGTGAGCAAACATCCAAAGCGGAAAACAGGGACAAATTTGCGCAAAACGCGCTGCTACTGGGCTCCGGAAGCATGTGATACAAATAACCACTTTTGGTTGGCTGCCCGCGTCGACTGTTTGTGGCCTGGCGCCATTTTGAAAAGGTCGCGTAGGTCTAGCTGGCTTAGTGACGTCCCGTCGTCACGACCACGGCTTAAAACAGGGAAAATTTAGGTTCGAACGTCATTCTGGCCCAGACATCGAAGAAAGGTAGAGATAAGAGGCGCGCCAGTGACGCGGCAACGCAGCATCCTGTGATCAGCGACGAAGTGCCGAGGCTCCGCGATGGGCCGATAAGGGCGTAGCCGGTGGTGCTCGGTGGCGTGACAGATAGGAAAGCGAACGATTTCCTCAAGGCGAATCCTGCCGCGTGCGAGCATCGTAATCATGACTATGCAGTTGAAAAAGTGATACCTAAGCAGTTTTCATGGCCGCGACAGATCGAGCATTCAGAAAAGTTAGTGGCGCGGCGGCAGCGGCGATCGCGAAACGGCGTCACGTGCGGGATGCGGAATCGCAAACTTTCTTGAAATAAATTTGTGTTTTAGTTGCAGGGACAATCATCTCGATGGGAAACGGTGCATTCAAGCCAGAAAGCAGTCATAAATCATTTTATCGAGTTACTGTTAGCCTTGGTAATTCAAACATATGCCCAAAACGATTCTTGCCGATTTCTCAAAATTAAATTTTGGGCAGTCACCAGATCAATATTTCTTGCCCTGCTCTTGCTAGTTATTTTCTTTAAATCTAACCTCATGTATCTTTTGACACCAAGGTAAATGCAGTAACCATATGGGAAAATTTAATGAAAAGATTGTCTTGGCACCAAAATAGACCTTTCCTTTGAGGCTTTTTTATATATATATATATATATATATATATATATATATATATATATATATATATATATATATATATATATATATATAATGGTGTAACTTCGGCTCAAATTGGTATAACACATTGTTTTTACTTTAATTTACTTTCCAACCAGTTCCGATCATATTAATATGTCAAACCGTGCCATAATTTAAATCTACATGTTCTGACATGTTTTTCCTTGTTTTCTCGAAACAGCATTTTTGAGGTTGCTGCAATTTTGGAGAAGCGATATCTCTTGATTAATTTGTGCTAATGCTTTCATTTTTGAGGTTGCTGCAAAGATACTTTCTTGAAAAGTGCAGTAAGACTCAAATATATGCAATTATGATGAGGCAACATCTACAAAACTAATTATTTGTAATGGGTGTCAAATTGAACTTTTCCACAGAAAAGTTTGATGTACTGTAACACAAGTTCAATTAATCTAGCACCTTCATTCTTGGTTAGCTGCACTCTGATATTTCTAGATAATTTATGCAGACTGATTTTCATCATGCCCTTGTGTGCTTAGTAATTAGCTCACCTCCAAATGAAGAACATTAATTAGGCAAAATTCTTAAATCTATGCACTCTACAGAAGAAAATTATATATGTATTTAAAATCAGCATGTCAAAATACATAAGTGCTGCAAGTTTAATCCAAATCGGTCCATAGATAAGAGGAGTGTTCCCTCTTAAAGGATTGGAAGAAGTACATAGATGCAGGCTTTGAAACAGTGTGATGCCAAGCCAAAATAAAAGATAGGTTACGTGCAAAGGAATGTTCTAAAGGATGCTACTGGCAGATGAGTGTGCATGCCCAATGGCAGCAGTGGGTAATTTGAATCCGAAACTGTGATGCTTGCCTATATTCCAGCAATGGGGCATTTACGATGACAATCGTCGCACCTGCCCTATTGCGCACACATGTGCGAGCACTGCTATTTTCATGTAATTCATGTTCAGGGAGGTCTGTTTGGAAGTTTTCTGGCTCAACGGTTGTACCTTGACATTAGTCCCCTTCCAAATAACTGTTGTAAGGCCTATAACCCTGCCACATGGCAAATTTAACGTCATTTCGATCGAATGATATTCGTGAAAAATGACTTTGTTAGCTGACGCCAGAGAAAATATGGAATTCTCTAACGTTACGTATCGAATGAGTTTGAGAAACTCATTAGAATGCGGATCAACAATGAAGTGTGTTATCTAGTCGGTGAGAATATACACCCCAAAATAAACTACAAAAGTGCCGCACTCATTATAATACTACTCTGTGCCTGTATAGTTTTGTAGCTAGTCATTAAATTATATGAAACATATCAAATAGCCACGCAAAAGAAAAAAAACTTGCACATTCGCTTCCAGCCAACCAGCCTACGATATGTAACGAGCTTCTGGTAAGGGTAATAACTGGAATACAAGCAAATTTCTGCTGGCAGTCCCGTTGCAGCTGCCTTTGATGTGCCACAGCTCATCCGATTTTGTACTCTAGCTTGCTAAGATGTCGCCGAAATTACTTTCTGTTTAGTGTGAGACAGTTTGTGAGACAATTGAACTGATAGTAAGGCAGTTCGATGCGAAACCCTTTAGGCCTAGTGATGGCTAGGAAACCAGAGCATCGCCGTCTGCCGCTCTCGCGGGCAGCATCGTTACGGTAAGCTTGCAACATACAGTGTGGCAAGCAATTCAATTTGTAGTCTGCTTTCTTGATGAGGCTGGGGTCAGCATTTCTTGTTGGGCATTGCACCGAGCAAACGATCATGCAAAGTTGGGACTCGACGGGGCTGTAGTGTGCTGCGCTATCGAGCGATACTCAAAGGTTTTATAGAAGTGCTGTCGGATGGTGCACTAGACACTGTCTTAGGTGTCTCATTAGGCACGTACTTTAGCATGAGAAGTGTACGTTGTTTAAACAGGCCATTTGTACGCTTATCGCACCTGAGCGCAGACACATGCACCTTCCATACCGTTTGGTAAACAAATGCCGCCGAGGCAGCTGCTAGCTTCGTAACAGATAGTCGCAATCAACAGCTTGATTACGAGCAGGCAAGAAATGAATATAAATTTAACGGCTGCTTTCGTTCACCGCGCAGTCATTTTCGCAGCATATTGAAGGCTCACCAACATTTTTTGTATCCATTGCATTTGCCATTATTTGCAAATGGCATTAGTTTTGGTCGTGTAGCAGCATATAAGAAAGAATTACATTAAAGTCAACAAATATCATTCGATTTGAATGACATAAAATTTCACCTGTGGCACGAGTATGAATTAACCAACTTTCGACACTTATAGACTTACATGGGCATTGGTCGAAACCGCACTCCTAGTTCAAATTTCCAAATTGATGAGGTCAAATTAATAGGGTTTTACGGCAGGTTTTGGTCAGGTCATGTAATATACAGGAGCGAATAGTGATGGTCTTTTAAGTTAGAGACAGTGGGCACTTATGGAAGAGAAAGGTAGCAAAGGCTTATACCAATCACACAGGCACTTCCAAAGCCTATCGACTATAGGGCCTTTACGATCCTTTGTCGGTATCAAACGCTAGAGTTCTGCTTGGCTGGATAGAAAATTTCATATTTTCAAACATATTGCAGCGTTTCGCTTCATGCCCTCCATGTCCGA